>NC_134885.1:45303543-45337219 GCF_041734735.1 Babylonia areolata | reverse complement strand
ACGAGAAAATGGTGTCCATATATAAAACTTCTTGAAAACAATAACCCATAACAAAATATGATGAATGATCAAAATGCACAACGATAATGAAGGCTCAATGATATATTGTTATACTTGAGGAACCGATGTATGTGAATATGTAAGTATGCGAGTATGTAAATAATATATGTATGTGTATTCATGTGCACTTATGTGTATGCAGTAATAATGTTTAACATGACTGTGTAATGGTGTTTTATATAATCACGTATGGAAAACTAGAGGAAATGTGTTAATACATGAGATACTCCATATGTTTGTTTGTTTTTGTTTGTTTGTTTGTTTGTTTGATTTTTGTTTTGATTTGTTTTGTTTTCACATTACGTTAGTTAAGCATAGTGTCCATAACTCTATGCTGATGCTAGGTATAATGTCTATTATATGTTATAAAACTGCACTTTTACACATGATGAAAATGTGTCCACCTTGACCAAATTGATTAAAAATATATTTTAAAAAATCCTCAACCGGGACACAAAGAATTTTTTTTACAGAAGATTTACACATTTCGATAAAAATACATTCATCAACGATTTGCTTTATTCTGGCTTAGAATACGTGTATCAAAGTAGAAACCCTGACGATGCTGTTAACTATTGGATCAGCACATTTAATTATGTATATGACAAACATGCTCCATTTATAAGAAAAAGAGTGAAACATGAAATTAAGCCTCCGTGGTTGACAAAAGAAATACACAACGAAATGAATTTAGAAACTATTACCTCAAACAATAATTAAAAAAAAAAAAAAAAAAAAAAACACACCAAAGAAACAAAATGGATTCCATGCAACGAAAAAGTATGATTAAATATTTTCGAGACTTATTGTCTTCCCCCCACAATTCGACATCAGTTTGGAAAGCTATCAATACACTGACTAAAAGCAACTCAAAATCTAATTTTTACAGTCCAGTAAATGAAACATCACCTGATAAATTGAACTTTCATTTTGCTTATACTGCCAATGATATAATCGTAAATGATAAAAGAAATGAAAATGAACTAAAACTACTCAAACAATTTTGTAATTCGAAGAATATTTCAACCAGCTTTGACATACCACCACTGACAAGAAACGAAGTATTCATTAGTTTAATACGATTGAAACAATCTGGAACAAGGGACCAAGATGAACTTGATGACCTATATCTATAATTTATGTATTGATAAAAAATTTCCCACTAAAATTTAAGCAAGCTAAGGTTATACCCCTACATAAAACAGGCGACCGTACTAATCCTTCTAACGATAGACCTATCTCGATGCTGTCCGTTTTGTCAAACCCACTTATAAGACATGTTCAAGCAAGCAGCCTTCATTCTCACCTCAATAAGTATACTTTGATTCAAGAAAACCAGTCAGGTTTTCGAGAACACCACTCTTGTCACACAGCCCTTACACAAATTATCGAAAGATACCTTTCAAACATAAACAATAATGTATTTACTGGTATTCTATTTGTTGACTTCGCTAAGGCCTTCGATGTCATTAATCACTTGCTTCTAGTTAGAAAACTAACGTATTACAAACTGTCAAATGATGCTTTAGAATTCTTTATCTCATTCCTCAGCAACTGGCATCAGCTGGTTGAAATCAGTTCCAGCAGGTCCAACTCACTCTCATTGAAATTTGGTGTACCACAAGGATCAGTGCTTGGACCACTTTTATCTTCTGTCTATATCAATGACTTGCCATTATACATACAGTGCACGTGCGAAATGTTCGCTGATGACACTTCACTTCAGTCAAACAATAAAGATCCCACAGAACCTGTAAAAAATCTTCAGAACAATGTAAACAGTCGACCACTTGGACCGAGTTGAACATGTCCCTCAACACAGACAAAACTAAATGTATGCATGTGACCATAGGACAGAAGCGACAGCAAATGCATTCCTCTTTTGCACCATTATACATCCAGGGGCAAACAAATGAAGAAGTTAAATCACACAAAATATTTGGGATCATAATAGACAATGACCTGTCATGGTCGAATCATATTACAGACCTAGGAAACCGAATTTCCAAAAGAACATACCAGCTTACCAAGGGTGAGAATTTTCTCAATCTTCAATCGAGGAAACTATTTTTTCACGCACATAAATTATCTCTAATGAACTATGCTCCCACCTTATGGGACAATGCCAGCGACGCTAACCTCAAACACATCAGTCTTTTGCACAAAAGAGCTATAAAACTTATCAAATTAAAATCCAATACTGTGACAGATACTGACTACAGAAATCTGGACATCCTCCCACTAAGTAGTAAACTCTTATTTAACAAATGTATATTTATGCACTGTGTCGTGAATGGAACAGCCCAACAGAAAATAATCCAGTATTTTATTATGAATGAAAATAGACATACTCATAAACTGTCTTTTCCACGACCCTGAAACAATTTATATCAATCTAGTTTAACATATTCTGGGGGAACGATATGGAACAGCTCACTTCCTTTTTAAAATCATGCCATTTGAGGCAAACTTTTAAAAAAGCTCTCAAGAAACATGTGATGGAAAAAATATGATACCTTATATGTTTTGTCATGATCAGCCTTGCCTCCGATATTCCTATCTATGATATTCCTGTCTATCTATGATATTCCTGTCTATCTACGATATTCCTGTCTATCTATGATATTCCTGTCTATCTATGATATTCTATGATATTCCTGTCTATCTATGATATTCCTGTCTATCTATGATATTCCTGTCTATCTATGATATTCTATGATATTCCTGTCTATGATATTCCTATCTATGATTTTCCTATCTATGATATTCCTGTCTATCCATGATATTCCTGTCTATCTATGATATTCCTGTCCATGATATTCCTGTCTATCTATGATATTCCTGTCTATCTATGATATTCCTGTCCATGATATTCCTGTCTATCTATGATATTCCTGTCTATCTATGATATTCCTGTCCATGATATTCCTGTCTATCTATGATATTCCTGTCTATCCATTGTGTATCCGTCTGTCTGTGGCTTCCTCTCTGTCTTCTGACTCCAACCTCCTTTCCTCCCTTTCTGAACTTGTACTATATCAGTTCTGTCTGTCTGTCTGCCTGTCTGTATGTCTGTCTTCAGTCTCGCTCTTTTCCAAAATATCTGTGTTAATGATGTAAGGATGCAGCTTTCGTATGTATAATCGCTTCGACATCATGTATGTAATTATATTCATTATTAGCAGATTGTCCGTATACTGTCTTTCAACATAGAATTTGTGTGTCTTATCGCGCTTGAGTTTTCATGTTATACTCTTCCTAACCCCTCCCTCTTTTCTTCAATCTTCATGTCTTTTCTTTTTCTTTTTTTTTTTTTTTTTTCTTTCTTTTTTTTTGGGGGGGGGGTCTTCTTTTTTTCTGAGGGAAGGGTGAAAAAAGCTGTACAAGCTTATTCTTTTACCCTCAATAAAAATCATTTTCACTTGACTTCACACACACACACACACACACACACACACAATGTCATCACTACCATTTCCCAAGCTTTCACTGGTCATAGAAAAAAGATTGGCCTGCCTTCAATGGTCGATCTGAAAGACACAGAGAGAGAGAGAGAGAGAGAGAGAGAGAGAGAGAGAGAGAGAGAGAGAGAGAGAGAGAGAGAGAGAGAGAACTCAGAGATCAAAACGTTTTTATTCAAGGATTAAGATTTTAGGCATAGCCTATTCTTCCAATCTGTCCTTGCTAATCTGCATCTATTACAAATAGCACACACATAAATGAAAGGAAAAGGTATTCATGCAGAAGGGTATATATAATGAAGAAAACAATCCCCCCGCCCTCCCCCCCCCCCTCCATACACACACACTCACCCGTGCACACACATGCATACACACACGCGCGCGCGCGAGCGCACTCACATACATACACACACACACGCGCGCACACACACCCCCCCCTCCCCACACACAGTAAGATTGACAGATGGATAGGAGAGAGAGAGAGAGAGAGAGAGAGAGAGAGAGAGTGAGAGAGAGATATGTTATCAGTATACAAGTTCCAGAAACATCCGGGTGTTCAAAAGGTACAGTATTGTTACTGTCTCTGAAATCTACGTGTGGCAAGTGCAGCATACTACAGTGACTACCACCATCACCAATATTACTTGGACATTCGTCACGATTATGATAGAACGAAATGAATAGATTTATGCATGCATAAGAAATAGAACGAGGAAAAAAAAGAAGAAAAAAAAGAGCAAAACAAAACACGATGAAATGAGAAAGCAAGAAAAGAACAACAACAACAATAACTGATACAATAAATAAGACATAACTGACCCCTTTGTTACTATCTACAGTAATTCAAAGATCAGAGTTATTTAATGTTGGAAGGGATGAAGACGTTTATGCAGACTTGATTTGAAATTAGCAAGAGAACTGTCCGTTTGTATGTGCAAAGGAAGTGAGTTCAACAGGGATGCACCCGAAAATGCAAAACTAGTTTTGAAGAAATCAATTCGGGTACGTGGCAAAATGTAGTTGTTAGAGCCGTATCGGCATGAGGCTCGTGTAAGCAGGTGTTTGAGATATTGTGGTGCCAAGTTATTGTGTATTTTGTACATGGGTAATGCTTGTTGATTTCTAGCTGGTTTTGAAGTGGAAGGATATTTAATCTGGCTTGCTTTTCTAACGTTGACAGTGAGTGATCTGGTAGAATTAATCTGGCTGCTCTCTTGTGGAGAGAATTTAGTTTCTTAAGATGAACATCTGCAGCACAGCTCCAGACAACAGATGCATAGTTGAGGTGAGAAAGACAGTGAGCGTGGAAGAACAATTTGCGAGCTTCACTGTTTATGTAAGGTTTGAGCTGATTGAGTAAGAACAGAGAGAGAGAGAGAGAGAGAGAGGACAAGCCAAGACAAGACAAGACGAGACAAGACAAGACAAGACTTTTTCACATCCAACCTGGCGCTAAAGCTAGAGAAGGAAAAGGCGAGCAAAAGGAAATAAATCAAAACTTTTCAGAGTGTAGTTCCCATAAGCAGTTTTGGCCTCTTGTAAGGTAAGCGCATTCTGTAAGTGTTATTGTTATCGATATTATCATTTCTGTCATCACCATGGCCATCATTATCATCAATATATTTTCAAAATGTTATTACAGCAATAGCAAAAGGAAATACATACCGATCTTTACCTCCACCTTCAAGCGCTCAACCACAGCAATGAACATTTTCAGAAAAAAAATGTCTGGTTATTTTGGTCGGAGGCAAGGTATGCTGGCTGGTATCCACCCATGACTATCACGAACTAATTACATCTTTTGTGCTTTCCTTGGCATCGCCAGACGACTATCGATCAGTGTAGCTACGGACACAGAAAACGAAACACGCCTGAGTACAGAACTCGGGAAAAGAGGAAACGTCACCTGTTCTTGCCCAGTCATTATCCTCAGTCTAATATCACCATCTTAGATGAACAGACTATAAATAAATAAACGAACGATCATTATCGATGGAAACATCACCTGTTCACCCCCAGTCATTATCGATCTATGCGGATTAGAAGATAGAAAACAAAATACAAAGAGAAAACAGAAAAGAAAAAAACAGAAAAAAGAAAAAAAATGTCACCTGTTGTTCAGTTACAATCGATCAATGCAGGTTGGAACACAGAAAACAAAATGTACGTGAACAGAGAAAACAGAGTAAAAGAAGAAATGTCATCTGTTCTTCCTCAGTCACTACCGATCAATACAGGTACATACACAAAAAACGAAATATACCTGTACATAGAGAAAAATGGAGAAAAAGAATAAATGGCACCTGTACTTCCCCAGTCACTATGCAGACACGAACACAGAAAACGAACTATACCTGTACATAGAGAACAGAAAAAGAAATGATACCTGTTCTCCCAAAGTGCCCAACGACAGTAAATACAATACTGACAGCCTGCCACAGGATCTGTGCTGTGTGGCAGACTGTGGGCACTTCTGTCCCCTGCGGTTTCTTATATAACAAAATCAAACAGCGGTAACTATGTACACCAAACTGGGCAGTTCTGTGCTCTGTCTTTTTAATCAAACAGCGGTAACTATGTACACCAAACTGGGCAGTTCTCTCCTCTGTCTTTTTAATCAAACAGCGGTAACTATGTACACCAAACTGGGCAGTTCTGTGCTCTGTCTTTTTAATCAAACAGCGGTAACTATATACACCAAACTGGGCAGTTCTCTCCTCTGTCTTTTTAATCAAACAGCGGTAACTATATACACCAAACTGGGCAGTTCTATACTCTGTCTTTTTAATCAAACAGCGGTAACTAAATACACCAAACTGGGCAGTTCTCTCCTCTGTCTTTTTAATCAAACAGCGGTAACTAAATACACCAAACTGGGCAGTTCTCTCCTCTGTCTTTTTAATCAAACAGCGGTAACTATATACACCAAACTGGGCAGTTCTATACTCTGTCTTTTTAATCAAACAGCGGTAACTATGTACACCAAACTGGGCAGTTCTCTCCTCTGTCTTTTTAATCAAACAGCTGTACACTATATACACCAAACTGGGCAGTTCTCTCCTCTTGTCTTTTTAATCAAACAGCTGTACACTATATACACCAAACTGGGCAGTTCTCTCCTCTGTCTTTTTAATCAAACAGCGGTAACTAAATACACCAAACTGGGCAGTTCTCTCCTCTTGTCTTTTTAATCAAACAGCTGTACACTAAATACACCAAACTGGGCAGTTCTCTCCTCTGTCTTTTTAATCAAACAGCGGTAACTATGTACACCAAACTGGGCAGTTCTATACTCTGTCTTTTTAATCAAACAACGGTAACTATGTACACCAAACTGGGCAGTTCTATACTCTGTCTTTTTAATCAAACAACGGTAACTATGTACACCAAACTGGGCAGTTCTATACTCTGTCTTTTTAATCAAACAGCTGTACACTATGTACACCAAACTGGGCAGTTCTCTCCTCTGTCTTTTTAATCAAACAACGGTAACTATGTACACCAAACTGGGCAGTTCTATACTCTGTCTTTTTAATCAAACAGCTGTACACTATGTACACCAAACTGGGCAGTTCTCTCCTCTGTCTTTTTAATCAAACAGCTGTACACTATGTACACCAAACTGGGCAGTTCTCTCCTCTGTCTTTTTAATCAAACAACGGTAACTATGTACACCAAACTGGGCAGTTCTCTCCTCTGTCTTTTTAATCAAACAGCTGTACACTATGTACACCAAACTGGGCAGTTCTGTGCTCTGTCTTTTTAATCAAACAGCTGTACACTATATACACCAAACTGGGCAGTTCTATACTCTGTCTTTTTAATCAAACAGCTGTACACTATATACACCAAACTGGGCAGTTCTGTGCTCTGTCTTTTTAATCAAACAGCTGTACACTATGTACACCAAACTGGGCAGTTCTCTCCTCTGTCTTTTTAATCAAACAACGGTAACTATGTACACCAAACTGGTTTGTTGACGTGTGTCCACAAGTGCTCATCCCTTTAACTGGCTGGTTTGTAGAGTTCAACGTCGATGATGTTTATGTGTGCTTCGTCGGACTGGATTGTGGGCTGAGAGACTGTGTGGAGGGGGTGAGTGACGAGCCTTTGGACGTTCAAATGATATTGATAGAGATGAAGTGTATAGACTGTGTGGAAGGTGTGAGTGACGAGCCTTTGGACGTTCAAATGATATTGATAGAGATGAAGTGTATAGACTGTGTGGAAGGTGTGAGTGACGAGCCTTTGGACGTTCAAATGATATTGATAGAGATAAAGTGTATAGACTGTGTGGAGGGGGTGAGTGACGAGCCTTTGGACGTTCAAATGATATTGATAGAGATGAAGTGTATTGCATTTCATCATTGTATTGCATTGCATTGTCTTGCGCTGGATTGTGTTGTGTTGTGCTGTGATATATTGTTCTGGGCTATTTTTGGCCTCAGATAGAAACTGACTTAACTGACTTTTCATGTTATAAACAAACTGTGCTTACCCTGATGATAAAGACAGTAACTTACAGTGAACAGAACACAAGTCCTACTCCCCGTGGCACAACACAGAAAACGTCTCCACGGTAATACAAAAGTTCATTTCAACGTCAGGCCAAATCTTTCTTCATTGATTTCCTCTGTGGACAATACTTCGTTCCTTTGTTTCCTAAACAGTCTCCTCATCGCTGGATATTCCCAGCTCTGGAAACAACTGACCGCTTTCAGCCATATTTATACCAAAAGAATAACTCAGGCAAATACGAGAACATGTGCATGCAGCCATGGCAGATAGGAGAAACTTTGTGGCCGGATCAAAGCACAGTGTCTTTCATGCCGTCCGTTTTTCACGGTCAGCGGCATGAAATGATGCCATTAGCATCACGTGATATGCTCGGGTGGTCCGGGAAATCAGTCCTGTTGGAGGAACCTCCGTATTGGTTGGATGGGTGGGGGAGGGAGAGGGAGTGGGGTTGGTGGGGCGGACAGGATGTGGGTGTGTCGTCCTCGCCAGATGGGCCCTGACAGAACGGGAAGTGGCCACTGACTAATGAATGGACATCAGTTTGTCTCTGACTGACTTCCTCTCTCTGTCTCAGTCTCTGTGTCTCTGGTTGTCTCTCTGTCTCTGTCTCTGTCTGTCTTTCCCTGCCTCTCTGTCTCTGTCTGTCTTTCCCTGTAGCTGTCTCTCTGTATGATTTGGTCTATGTATTGTATGATGAGTATCTCTGGTACATGCTAAACTACTTGCTATATGACAGGTATTTCATTTCCATCGTATTGTTCAAACTTTGGAGTCGGAGGACTAGGAAAAAAGGAAATACCCCCCCAACTGTGTCGGGTTGGGGTGGCTCACTGTTCGTGTTACAACACACTGTCCCATGTGTTCACAGAGCACATGTGTGTCGGGTTGGGGTGGCTCACTGTTTGTGTTAGTTAGAACACACTGTCCCATGTGTTCACAGAGCATATGTGTGTCGGGTTGGGGTGGCTCACTGTTCGTGTTACAACACACTGTCCCATGTGTTCACAGAGCATATGTGTGTCGGGTTGGGGTGGCTCACTGTTCGTGTTTGTATTACTGTGTCGAACTGACCCCTTTACAGAGCGGGGACTGGATGAAGAAAAAAGCACTTTAATGCTTCTCTGTTATCCTCGAAAATGAAGAATGTGCCTTGTCCCTCTCTGTCTCACTGTCTGTCTGTCTGTCTGTCTCACTCACTCTCTCTCTCTCTCTTCGGTGACATAATTTGAAACTTATTCATATAATGTAATCTTTTGTATTTTTTGTTATATTTTCCCTTTTCATGAGGGCAGGATGAAAACACGCCATATGTGCTTTTCCCATATTTCCCTCACTGAAAAAACGTTCGTTCTCTCTCTCTCTCTCTCTCTGTATGTGTGTGTGTGAGTGTGTGTGTGCGTAAGTGTGCGTGTGTGTGTGTGTGTGTGTGTGTGTGTGCGCGTGTGTGTGTATGCGTGCGTGCGTGCGTGAGTGTGTGTGTATGTGCGTGAGCACGCACGCGCGTGTGTGTGTATGCGTGAGTGTGTGTGTGTGTGTGTGTGTGTGTGTGTGTGTGTGTGTGTGTGTGTGTGTGTGTGTGTGTGCGTGAGTGTGTGTGTGTGTGTGTGTGTGTGTGTGTGTGTGTGTGTGTGTGTGTGTGTGTGTGTGTGTGTGTGTGACACAGACACACACACACACACACACACTCACAGACACAGATACACACACACACACACACACACACACACACACACACACACAACACACAATCACACACAATCACAACACAATACACACAAACAAACAAACAACCCGAAAACCAACGACATCACAAAAAACAAGCTTTTCACCCATCTCCACTTGTTTCTTTCAACTCTCAGTGGCGGACAATGATATGGCTCGTCATTACGTCACTCTCAGTGGCGGACAATGATATGGCTCGTCATTACGTCACTCTCAGTGGCGGACAATGATATGGCTCTCGTCATTACGTCACTCTCAGTGGCGGACAATGATATGGCTCGTCATTACGTCACTCTCAGTGGCGGACAATGATATGGCTCTCGTCATTACGTCACTCTCAGTGGCGGACAATGATATGGCTCTCGTCATTACGTCACTCTCAGTGAAGGAGAATGATATGGCTCTCGTCATTACGTCACTTGTTTCCTTCAACTGTCAGTGAAGGAGAATGATATGGCTCTCGTCATTACGTCACTTGTTTCTTTCAACTCTGAGTGGTGGAGACTGACATGGCTCTCGTCATTACGTCACTTGTTTCTTTCAACTCTCAGTGAAGGAGAATGATATGGCTCTCGTCATTACGTCACTTGTTTCTTTCACCTCTCAGTGAAGGAGAATGATATGGCTCTCGTCATTACGTCACTTGTTTCTTCCAACTCTCAGTGAAGGAGAATGATATGGCTCTCGTCATTACGTCAACTTGTTTCTTTCAACTCTCAGAGAAGGAGAATGATATGGCTCTCGTCATTACGTCACTTGTTTCTTTCAACTCTCAGTGAAGGAGAATGATATGGCTCTCGTCATTACGTCACTTGTTTCTTTCAACTCTCAGTGAAGGAGAATGATATGGCTCTCGTCATTACGTCACTTGTTTCTTTCAACTCTGATTGGTGGAGACTGATATGGCTCTCGTCATTACGTCACTTGTTTCTTTCAACTCTCAGTGAAGGAGAATGATATGGCTCTCGTCATTACGTCACTTGTTTCTTTCAACTCTCAGTGAAGGAGAATGATATGGCTCTCGTCATTACGTCACTTGTTTCTTTCAACTCTCAGTGAAGGAGAATGATATGGCTCTCGTCATTACGTCACTTGTTTCTTTCAACTCTCAGTGAAGGAGAATGATATGGCTCTCGTCATTACGTCACTTGTTTCTTTCAACTCTCAGTGAAGGAGAATGATATGGCTCGTCATTACGTCACTCGCAGTGTCGGAGAATGATATGGCTCTCGTCATTACGTCACTTGTTTCTTTCAACTCTGAGTGGTGGAGACTGATATGGCTTTTCTTTACATCACTTGTTTCTTTCAACTCTCAGTGAAGGAGACTGATATGGCTCTCGTCATTACGTCACTTATTTCTTTCAACTCTGAGTGGTGGAGACTGATATGGCTCTCGTCATTACGTCACTTGTTTCTTTCAACTGTCAGTGAAGGAGAATGATATGGCTCTCGTCATTACGTCACTTGTTTCTTTCACCTCTCAGTGAAGGAGAATGATATGGCTCTCTTCATTACGTCACTTGTTTCTTTCAACTCTCAGTGAAGGAGAATGATATGGCTCTCGTCATTACGTCACTTGTTTCTTTCAATTCTCAGTGAAGAAGAATGATATGGCTCGTCATTACGTCACTCGCAGTATCGGAGAATGATATGGCTCTCGTCATTACGTCACTTGTTTCTTTCAACTCTGAGTGGTGGAGGCTGATATGGCTTTTCTTTACGTCACTTGTTTCTTTCAACTCTCAGTGAAGGAGAATGATATGGCTCTCGTCATTACGTCTCTTGTTTCTTTCAACTCTCAGTGAAGGAGAATGATATGGCTCTCGTCATTACGTCACTTGTTTCTTTCAACTCTGAGTGGTGGAGACTGACATGGCTCTCGTCATTACGTCACTTGTTTCTTTCAACTGTCAGTGGCGGAGAATGATATGGCTCTCGTCATTACGTCACTTGTTTCTTTCAACTGTCAGTGGCGGAGAATGATATGGCTCTCGTCATTACGTCACTTGTTTCTTTCAACTCTCAGTGAAGGAGAATGATATGGCTCTCGTCATTACGTCACTTGTTTCTTTCAACTCTCAGTGAAGGAGAATGATATGGCTCTCGTCATTACGTCTCCTTTATATTTAGCCGAGTGCACGGCACGAGGACATAGCTGTTAATCAGCGTGTGGGACAAGTGGAAATCAAGCCTGGAGAAAGTGAGACGCTTGAGGCGGACACAGGAAATGAGCATGGAGTCAGCTGTGCAAGTGAAACCCGGTCAGATGCCGTACGATATAGCTTCACAGGTTGAGGTCGTATTGGTGGGGGGTGGAGGTGGGGGAAAAAGAAATGAAACCATACGGCCGAGCCTTCGATCATAATCTCGGCTGAAACAATACGGTTCGTCAATCTTAATCATCCCATCTGCTCCTGCAAAAGAATCTATTCCTGTCTCTCTCTCTGTCGCTGTCTCTTGTCTCTCTCTCTGCACCTCTCTCTGTGTCTATTCCCGCTCTCTCTCTCTCTCTCTGTGTGTGTGTGTGTGTGTGTGTGTGTGTGTGTGTGTGTGTGTGTGTGTGTCCCTACTCTGTCTATCTCTGTGTCTTTCTCCCTTCCCATTTCTCTGTACATTGGTCTCCTTTTTTGTCTCTGTCTCTCTCTCTCACTGTCTTTCTGTCTCTGTGTCTGTCTCTCTCTCTCACTCTTTCTGTCTCTCTGTCTCTGTGTCTGTCTCTCTCTCTCACTCTTTCTGTCTCTGTCTCTCTCTCACTCTATCTTTCTGTTTCTCACTCTGTCTTTCTGTCTCTCTCTCACTCTGTCTTTCTGTCTCTGTCTCTCTCTCACTCTGTCTTTCTGTCTCTGTCTCACTCTGTCTTTCTGTCTCTGTATCTCTCTCACTCTGCCTTTCTGTCTCTGTGTCTCTCTCACTCTGTCTTTCTGTCTCTGTCTCTCTCTCACTCTTTCTGTCTCTGTCTCACTCTGCCTTTCTGTCTCTGTTTCTCTCTCACTCTGTCTTTCTGTCTCTCTCTCTCTCTGTCTTTCTGTCTCTGTTTCTCTCTCACTCTGTCTTTCTGTCTCTCTCTCACTCTGTCTTTCTGTCTCTGTTTCTCTCTCACTCTGCCTTTCTGTCTCTCTCTCACTCTGTCTTTCTGTCTCTGTTTCTCTCTCACTCTGCCTTTCTGTCTCTCTCTCACTCTGTCTTTCTGTCTCTGTCTCTCTCTCACTCTGTCTTTCTGTCTCTGTTTCTCTCTCACTCTGCCTTTCTGTCTCTCTCTCACTCTGTCTTTCTGTCTCTGTCTCTCTCTCACTCTGTCTTTCTGTTTCTCTCTCACTCTGTCTTTCTGTCTCTCTCTCTCTCACTCTGCCTTTCTGTCTCTCTCTCTCTCACTCTGCCTTTCTGTCTCTGTCTCTCTCTCACTCTGTCTTTCTATCTCTCTCTCACTCTGCCTTTCTGTCTCTGTCTCTCTCTCACTCTGTCTTTCTGTCTCTCTTTCTCTCTCACTCTGCCTTTCTGTCTCTGTCTCTCTCTCACTCTGTCTTTCTGTCTCTGTTTCTCTCTCACTCTGTCTTTCTGTCTCTGTGTCTGTCTCTCTCTCACTCTTTCTGTCTCTCTGTCTCTCTGTCTTTCTGTCTCTGTGTCTGTCTCTCTCTCACTCTTTCTGTCTCTGTCTCTCTCTCACTCTGTCTTTCTGTTTCTCACTCTGTCTTTCTGTCTCTCTCTCACCCTGTCTTTCTGTCTCTGTCTCTCTCTCACTCTGTCTTTCTGTCTCTGTTTCTCTCTCACTCTGTCTTTCTGTCTCTGTGTCTGTCTCTCTCTCACTCTTTCTGTCTCTCTGTCTCTCTGTCTTTCTGTCTCTGTGTCTGTCTCTCTCTCACTCTGTCTTTCTGTTTCTCACTCTGTCTTTCTGTCTCTCTCTCACTCTGTCTTTCTGTCTCTGTTTCTCTCTCACTCTGTCTTTCTGTCTCTGTCTCTCTCTCACTCTGTCTTTCTGTCTCTGTCTCTCTCTCACTCTGTCTTTCTGTCTCTGTTTCTCTCTCACTCTGTCTTTCCGTCTCTGTTTCTCTCTCACTCTGTCTTTCTGTCTCTGTCTCTCTCTCGCTCTGCCTTTCTGTCTCTGTGTCTGTCTCTCTCTCACTCTTTCTGTCTCTGTCTCTCTCTCACTCTGTCTTTCTGTTTCTCACTCTGTCTTTCTGTCTTTCTCTCACCCTGTCTTTCTGTCTCTGTCTCTCTCTCACTCTGTCTTTCTGTCTCTGTTTCTCTCTCACTCCTGTCTTTCTGTCTCTGTGTCTGTCTCTCTCTCACTCTTTCTGTCTCTCTGTCTCTCTGTCTCTGTGTCTGTCTCTCTCTCACTCTGTCTTTCTGTTTCTCACTCTGTCTTTCTGTCTCTCTCTCACTCTGTCTTTCTGTCTCTCTCACTCTGTCTTTCTGTCTCTGTCTCTCTCTCACTCTGTCTTTCTGTCTCTCTCTCACTCTGTCTTTCCGTCTCTGTTTCTCTCTCACTCTGTCTTTCTGTCTCTGTCTCTCTCTCGCTCTGCCTTTCTGTCTCTGTGTCTGTCTCTCTCTCACTCTTTCTGTCTCTGTCTCTCTCTCACTCTGTCTTTCTGTCTCTCTCTCACTCTGTCTTTCTGTCTCTCTTTCTCTCTCGCTCTGCCTTTCTGTCTCTCTCTCACCCTGTCTTTCTGTCTCTGTCTCACTCTGTCTTTCTGTCTCTCTCTCACTCTGTCTTTCTGTCTCTGTTTCTCTCTCACTCTGTCTTTCTGTCTCTCTTTCTCTCTCACTCTGTCTTTCTGTATCTGTCTCTGTCTCACTCTGTCTTTCTGTCTCTCTCTCACTCTGTCTTTCTGTCTCTGTGTCTCTCTGACTCTGTCTTTCTGTCTCTGTCTCTCTCACTCTGCCTTTCTGTCTCTGTCTCTCTCTCACTCTGCCTTTCTGTCTCTGTCTCTTTCTGTCTTTCTGTTTCTCTCTCATTCTGTCTCTGTCTTTCTCTCACTCTGTCTTTCTGTCTCTGTTTTTCTCTCACTCTGCCTTTCTGTCTCTGTCTTTCTGTCTCTGTCTCTTTCTGTCTTTCTGTTTCTCTCTCATTCTGTCTCTGTCTCTCTCTCACTCTGTCTTTCTGTCTCTGTCTCTCTCACTCTTTCTGTCTCTATCTCTGTCGCTCTCTGTCTTTCTTTCTCTGTCTCTGTTTGTTTGTCAGTCTGTCTGTCTGTCTGTCTGTCTCTCTCTCTGTCTCATTACCTCCCTGTCTCACTTCCCTCTCTCTCTCCCCCTCTCTCTCTCTCTGTCTCATTACCTCCCTGTCTCACTTCCCTCTCTCTCTCCCCCTCTCTCTCTGTGTCTCATTACCTCCCTGTCTCACTTCCCTCTCTCTCTCCCCCTCTCTCTCTGTGTCTCATTACCTCCCTGTCTCACTTCCCTCTCTCTCTCCCCCTCTCTCTCTCTCTGTCTCATTACCTCCCTGTCTCACTTCCCTCTCTCTCTCCCCCTCTCTCTCTGTGTGTCTCATTACCTCCCTGTCTCACTTCCCTCTCTCTCTCCCCCTCTCTCTCTGTGTGTCTCATTACCTCCCTGTCTCACTTCCCTCTCTCTCTCCCCCTCTCTCTGTGTGTCTCATTACCTCCCTGTCTCACTTCCCTCTCTCTCTCCCCCTCTCTCTCTCTGTGTCTCATTACCTCCCTGTCTCACTTCCCTCTCTCTCTCCCCCTCTCTCTCTCTGTGTCTCATTACCTCCCTGTCTCACTTCCCTCTCTCTCTCCCCCTCTCTCTCTGTGTGTCTCATTACCTCCCTGTCTCACTTCCCTCTCTCTCTCCCCCTCTCTCGTTCTGTGTCTCTGTCTTCCACAGACACACAAAGTACAAAAATAAAATGGTATTTCCTCCATCTGACAGTAAATACATCTTTTGAACATCTATATATTATACCAAACGAAACTCGCTTTTCCCGCTTCAAGAATCTCCAGGAATTACGACTTAAACCCATGTAGTCAGCCACAATTGCTGGCATGTCTTCAGTGGCAAAATCTCGATACTGCGCAGTTGAATGATTGATGTCATAACACTAACAAGCAGGATCACGTTTCAGACTTTAACCTAAACCGTTGGTATCAATACCTTAACGAACACAGTCGGATTTTATACTGATGCATCGTTAGCATCAATCGATTCGCGACCTAAACTTGGTTTGTCAAACTCCTCACGAGGCAATGCCCCAGATCAACAAGATTTATTTGAATGACAGAAGATTTACCAGAAACACGATGGGTTTAAATGTACACGCAGATAAAAACATGTGGGCACGCGTGCGCAAACACACACATGCATGCACACATAAGCACTCTAACGGTATGCAAAAACATACCCACCACACGCGCACTCTCCCTCTCTCTCTCTCTCTCTCTTACTTAAAAGCAATGGCAACCAAAGGTATTGAACAACGCCACCTCTTCCTGCTATACCAATCACTCGTCCTCAGTGTGATCGACTACGGACTTGGGCTAACAACACCGTCTCAAAGCAACCTCCTAAAATTAGAAAGAGTCCAAAATGAAGCTATGAGGCTGATCCTTGGAACAACAAAAGACACGCCCACAGAAACCATGCGATACCTGCTTGACCTTCCTTCAGTGCAGGCCAGAAACAAGTTAGAACAGGTCAAGACCTACTTCAAAGCATTAGAAAACCCTCAAAACCCACTGCATGACGCAGTCAAAGAACCAAAAGGCAGCCACCTAGGACGAGGAAGATCATGGATGGGGCAAGCAGAAGCCAAGACCTGAAAGAAACAAAAGAATGGGAGAAAAACCCCGAAAACCTCAACCATCTATTCAACACAGCCATTTCACCCACTCTAGGAAGACATTGTCGGGAATGGCCAGAGGGCAAAACTGATGCGGAAGTGAAACTACTCATAAAAGAAAACAGTAAAGAAGAGGACATCATCATATACACAGATGGCTCAGTCACCAAAGACCAATCCGGTTGGGGATTCACTGCGAAACAAAATGGAAAAACAGTTCGGGAAGAGAATGCTGCCTACAAAGTCACAACCTCCAGCCTAACGATGGAAGTTGAAGCTGTGACACATGCCCTCCAGTGGCTATCGTCCATCCATACGCCCGGAAACCAACATGCCATGATTCTAACCGACTCAATGAACCTCATACAGAAAATTGAAAACGGAATGGGAAGCCCAGAGTGGCATAAGGCAATGCGCAACTTTCAGATTAAAAAACTCACATGGTCATACTGTCCGGGACATGCAGGTGTTAAGGGAAATGAGCGAGCTGACAGACTTGCTGGTAACGCAACACCAACGAGCGGCCTACATCTAGGAAAATCGGAAATCGGAAATCGCATACACACATACACACAAACTCGCGAGTGTACGATACGGATATATCCCAAACACATGGTACAATTCGGATATATCCCAAACACGTGGTACAATACGGATATATCCCAAACACGTGGTACAATACGGATATATCCCAAACACGTGGTACAATGCGGATATATCCCAAACACGTGGTACAATACGGATATATCCCAAACACATGGTGGTGGTGTGTGTCCATCGAGATCGATGATGACCATCGTTGTCATCCAGCTGGGGGATGGGGGGAGGGTGGTGGTGGGGTGGGGGGAGGATGCTCATGAATCTATCTGTGAATGCGCAGATGGCTGAATAGTCCAATCTGCGCACGAAATGTTCGCTGACAGTTGGGGCAGACAAAGACAGGCATATCATTGTCAGGGAGCTTGTTTGCCCGTGACATTCTGGCCTGCCTCTTCTGAACAGCTGCAGCAGTCCTGTTGGCCTCGCACAACTTGGCGCCTTTGTGCACAGCAGCGCGCCATTTATAACGGTCCACTGCAGATTCCTCCCAGGAGTCAGGGTTGATATCAAACGCTTTCAGAGAGACTTTCAGAGTATCTCTGAAGCGCTTCTTCTGACCTCCGTGTGATCTCTTCCCTTGTTGCAGCTCGCCATAGAAGAGCCTTTTGGGCAGCCGATGGTCTGGCATGCGCGCCACGTGTCCAGCCCAGCGAAGCTGGGACTGCATCAGGATGGTGAAGATGCTGGGAAGGGTGGCTTTTGCGAGCACCTCTGTGTCTGGGGTCTTGTCTTGCCACTTGATGTTCAGTAGCTTCCTGAGGCATGTTGTGTGGAAGTGGTTCAGCTTCTTGGCATGTCGTTGGTACACTGTCCAAGTTTCGCAGGCATACAGTAGTGTGGGGAGAACTACTGCTCTGTAGACCTTTAGCTTCGTCTCTAGACTAATGCCTCTTCTGTTCCAGACATTTGCACTGAGTCTGCCAAAAGTTGCGCTTGCTCTTGCAATCCTGACGTTCACTTCATCGTCGATGGTCGCATTTCGTGACAGTGTGCTGCCAAGGTATGTGAACCGCTCCACCGCACTGAGTCTCTGACCGTTGACTGTGATGTTGGGCTCAATGTAGGGTTTCCCTGGGGCTGGCTGATGGAGGACTTCAGTTTTCCTCGTGCTGATGGTAAGGCCGAAGTTCCTGCTGGCAGTGGCAAACTTGTCGACGCTGAGTTGCATGTCAGCTTCAGATCCAGCGTTGAGGGCACAATCATCAGCAAACAAAAAGTCTCTGATGATGTCTGTCATGACCTTCGTTTTTGCTTGAAGCCTTCTGAGGTTAAACAACTTGCCATCTGTTCGGTACTTTAGGCCGATTCCAACATCGCCATCTCTAAAGGCATCAGTAAGCATTGCAGAGAACATGAGGCTGAACAGCGTTGGAGCCAGGACGCAGCCTTGCTTGACACCATTTGTGACAGCAAAAGGAGCAGATGTTTCGCCATTGTCCTGGACTCGAGCCTGCATGCCTTCATGGAATTGGCTGACCAAGGAAATAAATTTCCGAGGGCATCCGTACTTGGCCATGATCTTCCACAGTCCCTCTCTACTCACGGTGTCGAAGGCCTTAGTGAGGTCGACATAGGTGGAGAACAGATCAGCATTTTGCTCCTGACATTTCTCTTGCAGCTGCCTTGCAGCAAACACCATGTCGGTGGTTCCGCGCTCTTTCCGGAATCCACATTGGCTCTCAGGCAAATGACCTTGGTCAAGGTGTGCTGTGAGGCGGTTTAGTAGGATCCTGGCAAGTATCTTGCCTGCGATGGACAGCAAGGAAATGCCTCGATGGTTATCACAGGCTTGCCGGTTCCCCTTTCGCTTGTACAAGTGAATGATAGATGCATCTTTGAAATCCTGGGGGATCATCTCTTCTTTCCACATGAGTGAGTACAGCTGATGGAGCTTCTCAGTCAGCACAGTGCCTCCATCCTTGTAGACCTCTGCTGGTATGGAGTCTGAGCCAGGTGCTTTGCCACTGGATAGCAGACGGATTGCTTTCTGGGTCTCAAGAAGTGTTGGCGGATCGTCCAGTGCATCGTTGATGGGGACTTGTGGGAGACGGTCTATGGCTTCATCATTTATGGAGGAAGGGCGATTTAAGACACTGTTGAAGTGCTCAGCCCAGCGTTCGAGAATTTTCTCCTTCTCGGTGATCAAGGTATTCCCATCTGCACTGAGGAGGGCGGATGATCCTGAGGATGTGGGGCCGTAGACTTCTTTTAAGGCATCATAGAACCTCTTCATATCGTGCCTGTCAGCATATCCCTGGATCTCATCAACTTTGTCACTCAGCCACTTATCCTGCATCTGGCGTAACTTTTGCTGAACAGTCCTGCGGATGGCATCGTACGCATCCTTTTTTGATGTGGACTTTGGGTTGCTCAGGTAGGCTTGATGCAGACGGCGTTTCTCATCCAGAAGCTGCTTGATTTCATCACAGTTTTCATCAAACCAGTCTTCGTGCTTTCTGGTCATGGGTCCCAGGGTCTCTGAAGCTGTACTATAGATCAGCTCCCGCAGGGTCCTCCAGTCAGACTCCACATTCTGGTTGTCCAGAGAGGCGGATTCCAGACGATCTTCCAGCAGCTCCACAAAGGACTGTTTGATGGTGATGTTATTCAGCTTAGCGATGTTGAGCCGTTTTGGAGCCTTCTGGCCTTGGGGGCGTCTCTTGGGCAGGATTCGAATATTCAGCTTCGAGACTACAAGGCGATGGTCTGTCCAACACTCGGCGCCGCACATGGTCTTTGTTACACGTACATCTTGCCTATCCCTTTTCCTGACGATGACGTAATCGATGAGATGCCAATGCTTTGAGCGAGGGTGCATCCATGACGTCCTGTTACGGGTAGGGAGGCGGAAAACTGTTGGTTATCAGCAGTTCGTGCTCTGCACAAGTCTGAAGCAAAAGCAATCCATTTGGGTTGCAGTGGCCCACACCGTGCTTTCCAATCACTCCATCCCAGGAGATGTAGTCAGAGCCAACTCTAGCATTGAAGTCCCCAAGAATGATGAGCTTGTCTGCTTTAGGGATAGCAGCAATGACAGAGTGAAGGTCCTCGTAGAACTTCACCTTCACTTCATCCGGGTTGGTCATGGTTGGGGCGTAGGCACTGACAATGGTGAGGTGCTTCTGGCCAGATGGCAGTGGGGGTTTCATGGTCATAAGCCTATCGTTGACTCCCTTTGGGATTCCAGCTAGCTTGCTGACAAGTGCTGTTTTTACTGCAAAACCAACGCCGGCCTCACGTCGCTCTTCGCTTCCTCGTCCACTCCAGAAGGTGTAACCAGATCCCCGTTCACAGAGCTCGCCTTCGCCTGCAAGCCGAGTCTCACTCAAGGCTGCGATGTCAATGTTGTATCTGGCGAGTTCGGATGCAACTAGTGCCGTTCTCCTTTGGGGTCTGTCCGCGTTATCTCTGTCCAGGAGAGTCCTTATGTTCCAAGCGCCAATGGTGAGAGGAACGATCCTTGTTTTTTTCTTTTCTTTCTTTTTGTTTCGACCGCTGATGTAGGATGCTGGCCAGGGTGATATGGAGCAGGCAATTTTTAGGGCACCTTTTCTAGCCCCTTCCTCATGCCAGGGAGGTGAGCAGTGCATTCCTAAAGAGGGCTGCTCAGACGCTCAGACGGCTGCCGAGCTCCATCGCTGCTCCTGTCGACGAAGAACGACCCTATGGCCTGAGCCGCCTGCGTGCAGGTCTGCGGCTGCGACTGCCAGTGTACCCACACCTGTCGTTTCGTCGCTCGCCTGTCGCCACAGGACTTGGGGGTGATGAAATGATGAAGGATGAAAGGTCATTTTGGATGACTGATGACTTGCGCGATGAGTTTGTTTAAAGTGAAGAGGAGTTGCACAACGTCGACCTCACTCTCTCGTCCGGGTCTACCAATTTCCAGTGGCAAGACTAAGTCGAGACGACTGGAGGATGAGCACGGATGCAGTGGATGACCAAGATATCCTTTCGGTGTCTCATCTTGCTCTCTGCACTCCACAGTGCGTTGCTGTAACCGCCTTCCTCTCCGTTGAACCGATAGGTTTCTTTCGCAGATTCTGCCGGATCCAGACTTCGCATGCATGGGTAGACACACCCCGGGGGCCAACTGCGTGTGGCATGCACACAGCACAGTGGAGCTAGATGGCCGTCGGTGGCTCTCCTGAGCCGACGCCCTTTTATGACTCTCCATAAGGGTGTCTAGCCACCCGCCTCGCCAGTCCCGGAAGGGAGCGGTGGGAGTGCCGGTATAGTCGCCGGCAACCCGACCCTGAACAGGTTGTACTGGATTACAGGTTACCAGTAGCAGATCTAATGACCTGACCTGACCTGACCAAACACATGGTACAATACGGATATATCCCAAACAGTGGTAATCTCCCACTGCCACGGATGTTCCGATACCACAAACAGACTGTGTGTGCAACACGGAACAAGACACTGCTGTCGGAGGCACAGAAAACCGTGCATACACCACCCGGCCGTCTGTCAGCAAACATCTCTGTTTTGCCCCCCCCCCCCGCGCACACACCCACGTGGTCACGCGGGCATAAAACACACAGGCGTACTACCCCCTCCCCCCCACCCCCCACCCACTCACCCACGTGGTCACGCGGGCATAGAACACACAGGCGTACTACCCCCCCCCCCTCCCCCCCGCGCACACACCCACGTGGTCACGCGGGCATAAAACACACAGGCGTACTACCCCCTCCCCCCCCCTCCCCCCCGCGCACACACCCACGTGGTCACGCGGGCACAAAACACACAGGCGTACTACCCCCTCCCCCCCCCCCTCCCCCCCGCGCACACACCCACGTGGTCACGCGGGCATAAAACACACAGGCGTACTACCCCCCCCCCCCTCCCCCCCGCACACACACCCACGTGGTCACGCGGGCACAAAACACACAGGCGTACTACCCCCTCCTCCCCGTCCCCCACACCACCCACAGAAAACAAAGCCAAAACAATAACCAAAAACAAAACAACAACAACAACAACAAAATATAATCTAACTCCACGCGGTTTAATCCTAGGAAAGAAGCGTAAAATTACCTTTGTTCCATGTCTGTTCTGCCCGAAAAAAGGTGAATTCTAGACCTCGTACAAAAAAATAAATGGATATAGGTGTACATTTAAAGGCACCAAAGGATAATGAGAAGACGACGTTTCGAGTCGTATACTCTTCATTACATAAGGCATCTTTAATCTTACATCATCTATATTCATCATGTTAAGGTACCTTTAATCTTTTACCATCTATACTCATCATGTTAAGGTATATTTAATCTTACACCATCTATACTCATCATGCTAAGGTACCTTTAATCTTACACCATCTATACTCATCATGTTAAGGTACCTTTAATCTTTCACCATCTATACTCATCATGTTAAGGTATATTTAATCTTACACCGTCTATACTCATCATGCTAAGGTACCTTTAATCTTACACCATCTATACTCATCATGTTAAGGTACCTTTAATCTTACACCATCTATACTCATCATGTTAAGGTACCTTTAATCTTTTATCATCTATACTCATCATGTTAAGGTACCTTTAATCTTTTATCATCTATACTCATCATGTTAAGGTACCTTTAATCTCACACCATCTATGCTCAGGTACCTTTAATCTTTTACCATGTATACTCATCATGTAAAGGTACCTTAAATTTCACACCATCTATACTCAATATGTTAAGGTACCTTTGATTTCACACCATCTATACTCATCATGTTAAGGTACCTTCAATTTCACACCATCCATACTCATTATGTTAAGGTACCTTTGATTTCACACCATCTATACTCATCATGTTAAGGTACCTTCAATTTCACAACATCCATACTCATTCTGTTAAGGTACCTTCAATTTCACACCATCCATACTCATTCTGTTAAGGTACCTTCAATTTCACAACATCTATACTCATCATGTAAAGGTACCTTCGATTTCACAACATCCATACTCATTATGTTAAGGTACCTTTGATTTCACACCATCTATACTCATCATGTTAAGGTACCTTCAATTTCACACCATACATACTCATTATGTTAAGGTACCTTTGATTTCACACCATCTATACTCATCATGTAAAGGTACCTTCAATTTCACACCATCCATACTCATTATGTTAAGGTACCTTTGATTTCACACCATCTATACTCATCATGTTAAGGTACCTTCAATTTCACACCATCCATACTCATTCTGTTAAGGTACCTTCAATTTCACACCATCCATACTCATTCTGTTAAGGTACCTTCAATTTCACAACATCTATATTCATCATGTTAAGGTACCTTCAATTTCACAACATCTATATTCATCATGTTAAGGTACCTTCAATTTCACAACATCTATATTCATCATGTTAAGGTACCTTCAATTTCACAACATCTATATTCATCATGTTAAGGTACCTTCAATTTCACATCTATACTCATCATGTTAATGTACCTTCAATTTCATAACATTTATATTCATCATGTTAAGGTACCTTCAATTTCACAACATCTATATTCATCATGTTAAGGGACCTTATTTCACAACATCTATATTCATCATGTTAAGGTACCTTTGATTTCACAACATCTATACTCATTATGCTAAGGTACCTATAATCATTCACCATCTGCACTCATCATGTTTAAAGTATCTTACACCATCTATATTCATCATGTTAAAATACCTTTAATCTTACACCACCTATACTCATCATGTTTAAGGTACTTTAATCATTCACCATCTACCATTACTTTTTACTTTTGTTCTGCCACACGGTGCGATGTGTGTGTAAATAGACACGGAGTGAAGGTGACGCCCCTCTCCTTGGAGGCCGAAAGACGACAAATGAAAGAAAGAAAAATAGGAAGATGAACAATCCTTCGGCACACACACACACACACACACACACACACACACACACACACCACATGGACCACAACGGCCAAAAACACAGGTTGTACACACGCACGCTGATCGCACCCACCTCCAGGCAGGTCCACCGTATGGTCAGACACCCACCGTATGGTCAGACACCTACCGTATGGTCAGACACCGACACCTACCGTATGGTCAGACACCCACCGTATGGTCAGACACCCACTGTATGGTCAGACACCTACCGTATGGTCAGACACCCACCGTATGGTCAGACACCCACCGTATGGTCAGACACCTACCGTATGGTCAGACACCCACCGTATGGTCAGACACCTACCGTATGGTCAGACACCTACCGTATGGTCAGACACCGACACCTACCGTATGGTCAGACACCCACCGTATGGTCAGACACCCACCGTATGGTCAGACACCTACCGTATGGTCAGACACCCACCGTATGGTCACGTATGGTCAGACACCCACCGTATGGTCACGTATGGTCGACACCCACCGTATGGTCAGACACCTACCGTATGGTCAGACACCCACCGTATGGTCAGACACCTACCATATGGTCACGTATGGTCAGACACCTACCGTATGATCAGACACCCACCGTATGGTCAGACACCTACCGTATGGTCACGTATGGTCAGACACCCACCGTATTATCAGACACCCACCGTATGGTCAGACACCTACCGTATGATCAGACACCCACCGTATGGTCACGTATGGTCAGACACCCACCGTATGATCAGACACCCACCGTATGGTCAGACACCTACCGTATGATCAGACACCCACCGTATGGTCAGACACCTACCGTATGGTCAGACACCTACCGTATGGTCACGTATGGTCAGACACCCACCGTATGATCAGACACCCACCGTATGGTCAGACACCTACCGTATGATCAGACACCCACCGTATGGTCAGACACCTACCGTATGGTCACGTATGGTCAGACACCCACCGTATGGTCAGACACCCACCGTATGGTCACGTATGGTCAGACACCCACCGTATGGTCAGACACCTACCGTATGGTCAGACACCCACCGTATGGTCACGTATGGTCAGACACCCACCGTATGGTCACGTATGGTCAGACACCGACCGTATGGTCAGACACCTACCGTATGGTCAGATACCCAAGGCAAGAGCGCGATCTTCAGTTGCTAGAGACGTTCCGGTGTAACATTCACAAACACCCCCCTACCTGCCGGCTTTTACCCCGGGGTCAATCTGGTCTAACCGGTGACCCCAGCTGGAAACGACCCCTTTTTTTACGTGGGTTAAGTTCAACTGTTGAAGAAAGAACGGAGGGGGGTGAGGGTCGTTATAAGCTGGCAGTTGCTGCTCCCTCCTCCCTCCCTCCCTTCTCTCTGTTATAGTTCAGTTCAGTTTCCCAAGGAGGCGTCACTGCATTCGACAAAGCCATATACGCTACACCACATCTGCCACTGAAGCAGATGCGTGAGAAGCAGCCTATCCCAACGTGCTGAGTCAGGCCTTGAGGGCAATGAAACAGAATATAGAATGAAGAAAGATAACATCAAATAGATAAATAAACAAATGAATAAATGAATAAATAAATCAATAAGCAATTGAATCGAAATAGCAAATCAAAATGAAAGATAAACAGATAGATAACTAAATGAATGAATAACTAAATCAATCTAAAATGATTATAGCTGGAGGGAAGCAGACGTGCGAGTAGTCAGCTTGAACAGCCTGTAGTGATTCTGACAGGGCACATTGACCCCCAAGGGGTCATCACAGGCTCGCACAGAATGACCCCAATACGTGTTAGGAGGGGTGGGGTGAGGGGTGGTGGTGGCTACAATCCATATCAGGAAGGGGCCAATAGACCCTGGAGTGTTCCGCGGCCATTTTGAATCTTGCGTGTGCGCATCGCGAAATCGCATGCACAAGAAAACCAAAATATGAAGCAAAAAGTCGGAAAAAAGAAGCCTGCTGTTTCGCACGTTCTGCCTCTCTTGATCGCCTTTGTTGCTCGCAGTTTGGGAGAGCCAATCAACGTCGAGAGCACAGATTATGTGACGCGCCTCTGGACGTCATGAAAGCATGGAACTCTCCAGCGGTCTGATTAGACCACTTGGAGTTTACCGAACGGGTGTCATTCCAGGCTGATGTACTCCTAAACTGGGGTTCATCTGGGGTTAATCTGGGCTAGTACTCCGAAACTGGGGTTAATCTGGGCTAGACAGATTTGTTCTCGGGATTAAAAAAAACAAAAAAAAAAAAACAACAACAAACAAACAAAAACAACAAAAAAACAGCAGGAGTGGTAGTTTGAAGCTGTGACACCGGTATGTCAACAGTTTCAGCGACCAAACCGCCAACAGTTGAACACATTAGTGCAGGTGGGAACAACCAGGAGACGTTCTGTCCGCACAGGCATCAGTCTTCTCTGCTGAAGGCAGGGCCGTTTTATCAGCTGAGATGTTTGAGCAGTACGGGACGGCTGACATTCTCTCGTCGTGCAGTTGTACCATTAATTAACTGCTGCTGTTGCTATTGTGAGCTGCGTTGTTCAATAGCAGGGACCCTGTGTACATACATACAGAACTTTTAAGTTGAAATCCAGAGCTCTGAAGACTTTTATTCCACGTTCAATCCACCTTTTAAATTCTTGAGAACTGTGTGTGTGTGTGTGTGTGTGTGTGTGTGTGTGTGTGTGTGTGTGTGTGTGTGTGTGTGTGTGCGCGCGCGCGCGCGCGCGCACTCTCATGTGAGACGTGTGAAAGTCCGTGCATGATAGGCTGTACCTTGTTCTAGTTGTGGTGTGTGTGTGTGTGTGTGTGTGTGTGTGTGTGTGTGTGTGTGTGTGTGTGTGTGTGTGTGTGTTTTGAGCTTAAAACGTGACAATTGGTTATAATGAATGTGCAATATGTAGGAAGAATAATGTGCAATATGCAGGATGAATGTACAATGAATATGTCTAATGCTGACGTCCATATTCTAAATATATTTCTGTTTAATAATTACGATGTAATAATTAATTGCAATGTTTTTAAAAGCGAATATGTGAAATGCTTTTATTTGAGAACATATGTTTATTACTCTTGTTTAATCAAGTTATCCGCGTGTGTGGGGTGGGTGGTGGTGGTGGTGGGGGGGGGGGGTGCGGTGCGGGTGTGTGCTGATTATCTGGTTGTGGTTTTCCGCAATTCATCTTTATTCCTTATCTTATCTGTCTATTATAATCAATGTAATACAATGTGCAGTATAGTAGGCTATGTTTATAATTATATTCAAATAATGTTTCTTAATTCTTTCTGTTTTTACATTAAGAATACTAGTTATTACCTGCAGTGTGTGGATGTATGTATGAAACGATGTATGTGATATTTTTTACATTTGTAACTTCGTAATATTTGTAGGGGCTGTTGTTGGCTTTTACAGTTATGGTCCCCATGTTGTTTACTTGTCTGTGTTGTGATAATGCACCTGACCAAATTTCTCCAGTTGGAGATAATACAGTTATTCTTATCTTATCTTATCTTATCTTATCTTATCTTATCTTATACACATGTCTCTGACCCTGTTCGGCTACTGGCATCGCGCCAATCAGTACTGTTCAGCTCACAGCTACACACCTGATGTAATGGCTGAAAACATTTTCTATAATGATACATTTAAATTGATAAGAAGACAATAATATTCAAAAAGTGGAGGGAAAAGGATGTGTGCCGTGTGGCAGACTTAGTGTGTCCAGATGGTAAACTAATGACATATCAACAATTTGGATCTAAATATGGAATTCAGACACATTTCCCCTCAGGCTGTGTGCATGCAATAAAAGAGTACTGTCTAAACGCAGCCTTTAGTTTACAAGGAAGTAAAATACGAAATATGCCAAGATCAATTAATATCATCCAGGATACCAAAAGAGGGACAAGTGTATCCTACAACACTGCAATAACAGATAAGCACCAACCAAACTGCTGTGATAAATGGAATAGAGAAATGTTAAATCAGAGTAACTGGAATTCTACTAAAATACAGGAAATAAGGGAAATCAAACTTAGGTGGTTTCAAGTTAGACTTGTTCATAGAATCATTGCAACAAACATCACGTTGCAGAAGATGAACATAACTAACAATGACAAATGCACATTCTGCAAAACTGTCAGGGAAACAATTGAACATCTTTTCTGGTCTTGCAACGTGGTTCTAGATTTCTGGAAGGAACTACAAGGTCTTCTAAATAACTGTGACAATGAAGTTAACTTTAGAATCACTAAAGAACTAGTGATGTTTGGTAACGACAAGGAATGTGAGACTGATGACATACAAGACTGTATCATACTTTGTGCCAAATTTGTCCTTTATAAATGTGAAATGCAAAATGTCACTGCAGAGTTTGTGGGTTTTAGACAATATCTAAAAAATAAATATTTAACAGAAGAGTATATAGCTAGGATAAATATGCAGTATATAGAATTTCAGTGCAAGTGGAGTTTCTACAAAGCATTCATCGATGTACAAAATAGTAATTTGAGAACGTAGATGTCCATTCTTGGTCAGCTTACAAAAGTAATTCCCATCCAGTTTTGATCCTTTTTTTTTCGGCATAATTGTGCATTATGTTTTTTATGGATTTTTGTTGTTGGGTTTGTTTTTTTGCGGTTGTTGTTGTTTTTGTGATTTTAATAGGTTTTTCCTTTTTCTCATTTCACTTATTGTTTCCGTGTAATCAAAAACAAAATATAAATTCGGGAAGCGTGTGAAGAGGATGGGGCTGAATTAACTCTCCTGGTTTACAGAAGGCAGCCATGAAGGGCGTTTTTTTCGGGTGTGCTTTTGTTTTTGTATTTTGTTGTTTTTTTGTTGGTTTTTTTGTATGCACATGATCAAGTGATGAACTGGCATATATGTGGGCACATACATATGTAATTGAGGAAAGAAGGGAATAACCCAGACTATTGTGTCCATTCATAATGTGAACATAACACTCATTGACTGTTTGCTTTATGTGGTATGTAAATGCGTTTAAATAAATGACATTACTACACACATTTACACAAATACACTAAGTCATTTAAAAACACTGACATACCATCACAAACGCTGAAGACTAAGTATGGCAAGAAAACGTCCATCATATAGACGTCAGACAGATACTAGGAGACCTTCGTCAATGTAATAGAATCAACGCTTCCTGAGTTGTAATTAAATAAATAAATAAATAAATAAATAAATAAATAACTTTCTTTCTGTCTTTAACAAGCATGCTCCCTTAAGGACCAAACGTGTCAAACATGAAGAAAAGCCTCCCTGGTTAACAGAAGATATAAAATTAGAAATAGAGTATCGTGATCTGTTACTGGAAACTACAGGAAAAGATGAGAAATTTAAGAAACAGAGAAACAAAGTAACTGCAATGAAACGGGATGCCCAAAATAAATATTTCAGTGACTTGATAAGATAATTTATATTAAAAAAAAAGATTCAAAATCCATCTGGAAAGCCATCAACCAACTGTCGAGGAAAAAGTCAACTTCTACTCCACCTGGAAATGAATCATCACCTGAAATCTTAAATAAATATTTTACTACTATCGCCGAAAGAATTGTCAAGGTTGATAACACACAATCCAATGACTTGCAGTTACTAAAATGTTATTTTAAAATTATATTCCATGCTATCTTTTTTGTTTTGTGTTTTAGTTTGTTGTTGTTGTTGTTGTTACTGTCTGCAGTGTCTGTGCCGATTTTTCTTTCTTTTTTTTTCTTTTGTTCCTGTGTGTGTGTGTGTGTGTGTGTGTGTGTGTGTGTGTGTGAGTGAGTGAGGTCATGGTGTAAAGAAGCTTTCAGCCTATCTAGTTTACCTCAATAAAACATTTGTTTATTGTTCATTGTTCTCTCTCTCACACACACACACACACACACACACACACACACACACACACACACACTCAACAGACTGAAACAGAAAGAAAAGGATGAGAGATAAATACAGAGAACAACAAATACTCTGAGAGAGAGAGAGAGAGAGAGAGAGAGAGAGAGAGAGAGAGTCATCAAATGAGTCTGAGGTAAGTTTGTACGTCCGTGTGTGTGTGTGTGTGTGTGTGTGTGTGTGTGTGTGTGTGTGTGTGTGTGTGTGTGTGTGTGTGTGTGTGTTTGTTACTTTTTGCAAAGAAAGCTATATTCTTGTCTTCCTACTTACAATGAAGTATAATTGAGAAATCAACATATCAAAACTCAAAATAACTAGGGAACGGAAACAACAAAATAAAATAAATGAAATGAAACAAAATAAATTCGTCTTCGTACACTTCGCATCTATATCTAAATTAGTTAACAGAATAGAATTCATCAGTGAAAAATAGACTGAAGGAAAGAAAAGAAGTCCCTGTCTGTAACACATAATAAGTTAACCTTGGATTTCAGTCAAAACCACGGTTTCAGTCAAAACCACGATTTCAGTCACGTCGATTTTTACAGAAGTTTACAGCAACTGATATCTATTCTTACTGAAAAAAAAGAAAAAGAAGAAGGGTGCTGACGCCATTCATTGTTATTTGAAGCCCAATTTATGAAGACAGAAATTAAGGAACGGGTTACCGTTCTTCATTACACACACACACACACACACACACACACACACACACACACACACACACACACACACACACACACAGACTGACTGAAACCATTTATTGTCAGATTAACTTTTTGTTGTACTGACATTTTCGCAACCATTTTAATAAATAATAACTGAGCAACACAAATAAAATCTAATTTGAGAAGAAAAACAAAACAAAACAAAAACAAACAAGAGAGGCAAGGCCTTCAAGACTCACTTGTGATACACTTTTTAAAAAATCTAATCGTTAAAATGTGTTCTGTATTTGTTATTATAAAGCTTCGGGTTAAAAAAAAAAGAAAAAAAGTCCTAACCAGATTCGAACCCCGCGTGTTCGGGTGAGAAGAAACTGTCTTACCCATTACACTATCGTGGCTCCTTAACTGACGTTCTAAAATTTAATATTTGAACATACTTTTTTTAAAGGGCGATAAATCAATTGCGGTATTCGCAGTAAGAACGCTGTTTAAATCATATTATTCTGGTGTATCTTGGGCATTTAAAAAATATTTAAGAGCAATAAAAAAAAAAATAAAAATAATAATAATAAAAAAAAAATTCTTTTTAGGTCCGCAGTAAAGGAGACGTGGCTATCGCCCCAATCACACTGCAACATTTAGCCGTTTTCTCTAGATCTAGATAGATGTACAAATTTAGTTACACGGTCGATTCCATTTCTCTTTTATGTTCATTCTAGTTTTATAGTTTTAAAGTTGGTATGAAAATTTAGTATGTTGTTAAACTAATAACATGTAGAGCCAAGTACAAGTACTTCTAAACGTCGTATGAAGTGAAAAAGGACTTCATTTTGAGAAAAGTCAAGACTGGAAATTTTTTCGTTTCATCAATTCAAGGGTATTAACTCGCATGGTTTTCAATTTTTAACTGTGAATTCCGACTGATTCTGTGGATTTTTTTTATGGCAGTTTGGGGCATAATCCAGTGAGTGATGAGGCGTTCACAAATCTTTCTCTGAATAAATATTTAACGGTCTCCTCCAACTTTCCATCACATGTTATCGTGTATTGTCGATTGAATATAGGATTGAATGGGCAGGTCAACAACCTGAAACAAAATGGCGTCGTTCGCGTTCGCGAAGAATATGAGCACGCGCTTTGAATGTGTATAAATATGTGTACGAATTTGATTTTTGCCCATGACCTTCAGGGCTCAGCCAATAGATCTATAAAGTCCACTCGTCGTATTGATTTTAGTATTTTCCGAAAAAGACCACTTGGGCAAATGAACATAGTGAAAACCCTGTACACACAAGCTTTTTTTATGTATTGAGTATAATTTCAAAATGTAATGTTTAAGATGAGAAAGATCAGTTTAAAGCAAATGAAGTCCCCTAGCATTAATTACAGATTAATTTCCCTTTTTTACTATCTGCACCACCAAAACGTTTGCAAAATAAATAAAACTTCCATGCTTATCAAAAAAAGTTCCTGTTTGAACAAAAAAAACAACAAAAAAAGATAATAATGACTGCTCTTGTTGTTGTGTCAGAATATCAGATCAAAGTGCCAAGTTTAGAGAATAAAAAAATATAAATATTACAGTAAATGCAGTTTGCATATAACTTGGCTTCTTTTTTTTAAATTTTTTGTGCCCATCCCAGAGGTGCAATATTGTTTTAAACAAGATGACTGGAAAGAAATGAATTTTTCCTATTTTTATGCCTAATTTGGTGTCAACTGACAAAGTACTTGCAGAGAAAATGTCAATGTTAAAGTTTACTATGGACACACACACACACACACACACACACACACACACTCAACAGACTGAAACAGAAAGAAAAGGATGAGAGATAAATACTGAGAACAACAAATACTCTGAGAGAGAGAGAGAGAGAGAGAGAGAGAGAGAGAGAGAGAGAGAGTCATCAAATGAGTCTGAGGTAAGTTTCTACGTCCGTGTGTGTGTGTGTGTGTGTGTTTGTTACTTTTTGCAAAGAAAGCTATATTCTTCTCTTCTAACGGAAACAACAAAATAAAATAAATGAAATGAAACAAAATAAATTCGTCTTCGTACACTTCGCATCTATATCTAAATTAGTTAACAGAATAGAATTCATCAGTGAAAAATAGACTGAAGGAAAGAAAAGAAGTCCCTGTCTGTAACACATAATAAGTTAGCCTTAGATTTCAGTCAAAACCACGGTTTCAGTCAAAACCACGATTTCAGTCAAAACCACGATTTCAGTCACGTCGATTTTTACAGAAGTTTACAGCAACTGATATCTTTTCTTACTGAAAAAAAAGAAAAAGAAGAAGGGTGCTGACGCCATTCATTGTTATTTGAAGCCCAATTTATGAAGACAGAAATTAAGGAACGGGTTACCGTTCTTCATTACACACACACACACACACACACACACACACACACACACACAGACTGACTGAAACCATTTATTGTCAGATTAACTTTTTGTTGTACTGACATTTTCGCAACCATTTTAATAAATAATAACTGAGCAACACAAATAAAATCTAATTTGAGAAGAAAAACAAAACAAAACAAAAACAAACAAGAGAGGCAAGGCCTTCAAGACTCACTTGTGATACACTTTAAAAAAAATCTAATCGTTAAAATGTGTTCTGTATTTGTTATTATAAAGCTTCGGGTTAAAAAAAAAAAAAAAAAAAAAGTCCTAACCAGATTCGAACCCCGCGTGTTCGGGTGAGAAGAAACTGTCTTACCCATTACACTATCGTGGCTCCTTAACTGACGTTCTAAAATTTAATATTTGAACATACTTTTTTTAAAGGGCGATAAATCAATTGCGGTATTCGCAGTGAGAACGCTGTTTAAATCATATTATTCTGGTGTATCTTGGGCATGAAAAAAATATTAAAGAGCAATAAAAAAAAAAAATAAATAAATAAAAAATAAAAAATTTAAAAAAATTCTTTTTAGGTCCGCGGTAAAGGAGACGTGGCTATCGCCCCAATCACACTGCAACATTTAGCCGTTTTCTCTAGATCTAGATAGATGTACAAATTTAGTTACACGGTGGAT
>NC_134885.1:45281043-45298543 GCF_041734735.1 Babylonia areolata | reverse complement strand
AACCAGCATTAGATAGTATTTCTCTTACCTCGGTTGCCCAGCACCTTTTACCGTCATTGTCCATGGATACCATCATTAAATATGTCTGGGTATATCTGTTCGGAATCATTTGGAGTAATCTAAACTAGTATTTAATACATCTAATCTGTGAGTTTACAAATAAAGGGTATATTCCGAGTTCTCCATACACCATTTTATTGGGAATTTTTAAGGGAATATCTAAGTATCTTTTACAGGCTAATAAATGTACTTTCTCTATACTTTCTAATCTCTTGTATACCCAAATTTCAGATGCATACAATAACGCAGACTATTTTGGCATCAAAAATTCTAAAACAGATTTTTGGTGACATTTCTTTACACTTTTGGAAGGCTCGGAATAGCCAGTGTAGAGCCTTCTTCCCTTTTGCAACCAAATGACTTGTACATAGTCTCAAACTCAACATAGTCGTGAAAGAAAAACCTAAATAGCAGTACATGTTAACAATTCCCAGTTCTTTACCATAAAAAAAAACAACACTTTCCTCTTTTCCCCAAATATCCACCTTTCCTAAATACCATAATCCTAGTCTTATCTTTGTTAACACACAATTCCAAATGATCACAACAGCTTTTAAGACAGTCTAGATGTGTTTGTAATCCTCTTGGTGAAGTTGACAACAATACCGCATCGTCTGCAAACAGCAAAATGAATAGTTCAAGCAGAGTTGGTAAAAGTTGAACGCCGTGTACCCAAGTACTATTAATGTGATTTGCTAGTTCATTGATAAATAAGAAGAACATTATAGGACTCATAACACAGCCTTGTCGCACACCTGCTGGACAATCAAAGAAATCTGAAAATTCATTGTTGATACGCACACATGAAATTAGAGATTTATACATACTCTTCACAGCACAAAAAAAAAAAAAAATCCTCTAATACCTTCATTATAAACAACTAACTTTTCCTGGTTAACAGAGTCAGATGCCTTCTTAAAGTCAATAAAAGCAACGTAAATTTTCTGTCCACTCTTGTTTAAATATTTCTGAACAATTGCATAAAGATTAAATATTTGGTCTACAGTTGAATAAATTTTTTTCGGAACCCAGCCTGATTTTCAACTATTGTTCTGTTGTTTTCCAACCAAGAGCTCAATCTTTCATTTCAAAAAGAAGTATAACATTTGCATGAAGCATTTATTAATAATATCCCTCTATAATTGTCTGGTTGATCAGCATCACCTTTCTTAAAGATTGGAACAACTATGGCTTTGTACCATTCCTGAGGATATATTCCAGTATCAAACAATTTGTTAAAAAGCTTTGTCAAAAACCTGACAACTTGTTCACTGCCAGCTGTCAGCATTTCTGGAACGATACCGTCTGTGGCCCCTGCCTTCCCAATATTTAGTTTTCTTATCGCATCCTTTACTCCTTCCTCTGTAGTTTCCTTATTTAAGCAGTGATCACTTCCATCCTCTAAATCATTTTTAATAATAATAATAATAATAATAATAATAGTTTATTTATATTGCGTCTTTCATTAAAATACAATAATGCTCAAGGCACATTACACGAGTAAAATATAACAAAAATAAGAACTCTACACAAAAATCACAACTACATGTAAGAAAAATCTCCAGAAACCTCCAAAAACCATTCCGTGTGAACAAAACAGTCACCCTAAACAGCCGCGAAATGGACCAAATATCTTATATATATATATATATATATATATATATATATATATATATATATATATATATATATATATATATATATATAAAGAAAACATCCTTATCAGTGCCTAGCAATAGTTTTGACATTTTTGAAATAACAAAATTGTCAACATTGTTTTCAACTCTTTCAATAAAAACAGAAAAACATTTTTTTTACCAAAACTATTACACCTCCAGAACATCTCCCTTGTCTTGAAAGTTTCTTGGCTTTTCATGAATAGACACGAAACTCTTTAAATATATCCTGGTTGATTTCATGGTCCATAAATGTTTCTGTCAAACAAACAAAATCGTGCTGACAATAAAATCAAGAAATTCATTATTGGCTAATTTGGATTCTAATCCATTCACACTGTAGCTAAGAATGTTAATCAGTAATCCAAACTTTTTATTGTCATTCCACAGACACTGAATGTGAGTCACTAGGCAACTTGGTTCTGTTTAATGCCCGGCCGATTTCCTATTTTCTCACAGCTGGTTGCTGCTGCTCCTCCTCGGGGTGAAGACTCTCCCTGCAGACTGCCATCTCTGCTGCAGGCACTGTCTGTCTCCACATTCCGGAACGCGTCCTTGATGCTCGTGTGACTCATACTGCGTTGCTGGTTTGTCCGGGAGCGTAAAGTACGGCCTCCTTGCGGCTCTCTGTTCCTGTTTGTTGTCGATCCTCTGGTTCTGGAACGTGACTGATGGGAAGCCTGACTCGGAGCAGAACCTGGGTCCTCTTCATCTACTGGCATCGTATGCTCCTGTCGATGGTCAGCTGCATCCTCCAAATCTTCTTGCAGTTCCCCAGGTTGCTGTCCACTGAGGTAGACCAGTCCCTCTTGCCGTTGTCTCTGGTCTGTCTGTTGTTGCTGTCGTGGGTGCAGGCTTTTTTGTGGCCGTTCAACTTCTTGCTGTTGCCCCATTAATTGCTGTTCCAGTTCTCCCTGTTGAGACTTTCCTTGCTGCAGATTATCTCGATCCTGCCCCTGCTGTAGCCTCTTTTGTTGAAGTTGATTTTGCTTTACTGATTGACTTGATTGCTGATTTTGCTGGTGCTCATTCGTTCCTCCCTGGCGCTACTCCCATTGTATATTCTGATGTTTTTCCTGACATTAATTGTGCTGATGTCTTTCCTGGCATCACTTGTGCTGATGTCTTTCCTGGCATTAATTGTGCTGATGTCTTTCCTGGCATTACTTGTGCTGATGTCTTTCCTGGCATTATTTGTGCTGTATTGCTCGCGCTGATGCTGTTGTCTCTCTTGCTGTCCTTTTTGTTGTGTTTTCGAAGCTTCTGACTATGTTGAAGCAAATGACTATGTTGAACTAAATATTCTCCCCTTTCATCTTAAATGTCGCTTTAACAAGGGTGTTTTTATGTTCAAAATTATGAAGAACTTTGCACCGCCATATCTTTATAGGAAATTCCCGGAAAGAATCATTCGTAACAAGAGTACCATTTTTACCCCTCGTCCCAGAACTAACCTTTTCATGTCTTCTCTCACTTATTCTGGTAGTAAACTGTGGAATGAAATCCCCGAGTATCTTAGAAATAGATCTACAGTAGCATCTTTCAAAAAATCGTATCAAAAATATCTGATGCAACAAATGTAATTAGTACCAGCAAAATCAAAGCATATGATGAGCTCTTAGTAAGCCAACGTACTTTGATTAATTGTTCTCCAACAGTGTGTAAGCAAGGAAAATCGGCGAGTGTAAGTATGCGTGTGTATCTCTGTGTACTTGTGTGTTCGAGATTATGTGTATGATGCCTGTGTGTGCACACACGTGTGTGTTTGAAGATTTTCATGTGGTAATGTTTTGTATGATTTTCATGTTTCCGTAATTGTAGTCTTTGATACATCCATTTATGTAACTATTATTATCTATTTGGTTTTTGGTTTGTTCTATGTCATTTATTATTCATACTTATTTCATTTATTACAATGTGTGTGTATGCGTGTGTGAGGGCATGGTGTAAAGAAGCTTCCAGCTTATCCATTTTACCCTCAATAAAACATTTGTCATTTGTCATTTGTCTTTTTGTCCCAGTTGATCGTTTTGCTGCTGGTGATGGTACTTTTGTTTCCCCCTCTGCTGCTGATCGATTTGCTGACGATTTGGTGATTGACAGGGTGAGGGCGAAGCACATAATTCATGAGAAGTCCCCACAGGGCTTTTGGACAGTGGGGAAAAGCGCTCTGAAAGGAGAAGGTATGTCACGACCTGCCAGATTTTGCCGGTTCAACAGTGGAGGGAGTCCAACAGTAGAGGCTGTTCCACTGTCTGACGTTCTTGATCTGGGGACGCATATAGAAGTCGTTCCACAGGCAGCTGTTGCGGATCAGGGCGGACATCTTCAAAATGTTCAGTCGCCAGGCTGAACGTATGGAAAACGTTCCGTCGCTTGATGCTGATCAGGGGGGAACATATGGAAAACGTTGTTGTTGTGTTAGGGGGCCATGGTCCGTCCCCTGCTGATGAAAATTGGAGGGCACCTCTCTCCTATAGCCAGTGGGACCATTTCCACCTGATGACAACTGAGGGTTATAATTCTTAGGGGTGGGCGTGAAGTGGTATGGACGTTCCTGAAAACTGGCTTTCTACCTCCTTCCTTCAGCTGCTTGCACTGCTCCCTTTGGTGAATGGTAAGGTCTGTGGCCACTGTGATATCTTCATTCCTTAGGCGTGCCCCGAGTTCTTTGTCTTCAAGATTACGCAATTTGTCGTCCATATGACTACAACAAACAATCAAAGGACGTTTCTGGTTTCTCCAACCTGGTCTTCCTATGCGGTGCGAATATTGTATATCCCTGGTCGTCCAGCATTTGTCTGACGAGAAGTTGTTCAACACTGCAACAGTTTCCTCAGTGTCACTCACTTTTCCCCAAGCATCCCACTCATGTATGCCAAAAAATTTCAAATTCTTTTCCCTTGTGACAGCATCTAGTTTTTTCCAGTCTATCTTCTATTTCGCTGAGTTTGACATGAATAAATACAGTGTCTTGTTGTGCCTGTTGCTACTGGTGTCAATTTTGGCGTCTTGTAATTCTCCTTCGAATTTGCTGAGACTTGACTGGAGTTTGTTTTTTTTAAATGACGCTTCACAGAATCTCCGAACGCATAGAACGAAACAGCTGAGGTGAAACAGGCGAGAGTTCGTTCAGCGCAGAGTCAGTGCCAGTCATACTGCGCTGAGTGAGAGTTCAGCAATACAACCTCTCCCTTCGACGGCCAGGGGCACACTGAAGAAAGAGAGACAGAGAGACAAGACAAGACAAGACAAGACAAGACAAAATCTTTATTAACGAGGGTAATAGATAAGCAAGTAACATGCTTTTTTACATCCAGCCCTTGCCCTAAAGAGGGAATAAAGCTAAAAAAGCGAAAATGAGCACAAAATCAAAACACAATCAAAATATACCATTATTTCACAATTCAAAGCCATTCCACAAAAGGAAGAAGAAGAGAAGAAAAGAAGAAAAAAATCATGAAATACACACACACACACACACACACACACACACACACACACACACACAAATGCACCCACTCAAGAGAGAGTGAGAGGGAACTCACAAATTGTCGAAAGCAATGTTGGATTTCAGGTGACGTCAATTTTTGTGAATAGGTACATTTTTAGATTTTGCTTAAAGTTGTTGTGGTTAGTAATATTTTTTAAATGTGATGGTAAATTATTCCAATACGTTCCCCCGCTGTAAGTTAGGCTGGACTTAAAAAGATCAAGATTTGGACGAGGTATATGCAACTTATGTACATGTCTTATGTTATTTACTGGGAAGTTATTTATAATTGAAGGAGGTGCGTAGCCACTTACTATTTTGTGCATAAAAACAGCCTTATTATATTCTAGTTTTAGCTCCAGTGGGAGGATATCAAGTGACCTATAATCATTAGGAGTTAATGAAATTGACTTTAATAAAACTAATTTCAAAGCACGTTTGTATAATCTAACAAGAGGTTTTAGAGTATTAGCGCTAGTAGAATCCCACAAAGAAGAAGCATAATCTATTATCGACTGTATGTGAGCATTAAAGAGTTGTTTACGGGCATGTGTATTTAGAAAGTATTTTATTTTTGATAACTGGAATACTTTTTGAGACATCCTTTTACATAAATAAGTAATATGTTCAGACCATGATAAATCATTATCGATAACTACACCTAAAACTTTGTGTGATTTGACTTCTTCAATTCTAACATTGGAAATGAAAATATTGAAAACATTTGTTGGCATTATCTGGCGTTTCTGTCGAGTTGTTACAGACATGCATTTAGTTTTTTGAGCATTGAGAGACATATGGTTATGTTCTGTCCACTTAACTAATCTGTTCACACTGTCTTGTAAATTGGATGTCAGAACTTTAATGCATGTGTGGTCGGAGTGTATGGAGTTGTCATCGGCAAACAATTCACAATTAGATTTGATATAAAGAGGCAAATCATTAATGTACAAGGAGAAAAGAAGGGGGCCAAGAATTGATCCTTGTGGTACACCATACCTTATTTCTTGAAAAGTTGATTTGGAAGATTTAATGCAGACCAGTTGTTGTCGATCTGATAAGAAGGAAGAAAGAAATTGTAAAGTATTCTTAGCTAAGCCATAACAAGCAAGTTTCTTAAGGAGAAGAGAGTGATTTATTACGTCAAAGGCTTTAGCAAAATCAACGAAGACAACACCTGTGGATTTACTATTATTTATATTTAAGAGCCATCTATCTATCATTTGTGTCAGAGCAGTATGACAAGAATGGTTTTCTCTAAAACCTGACTGTACTGGGTGAATCAATTGATATTTGTTTAAGTGACACAGTATATGTTTTTGGATATGCTTTTCAAGTGGTTTTGAAAGAACCGATAGTATAGATATAGGCCTGTAGTTAGAAGGATCAGAAGGATCACCTGATTTGAAGAGTGGAAAAACTTTAGCCTGTTTGAAACATACGGGAAAATAGTTTTTATCAATGCAGAGATTATAAATGTAGGTAAGAGACTCTGTTATTACTGGTGCCGAAATCTTCATGATTTTGCTATCCAGTTCATGTATATCTTTGGTATTTGACTGTTTCATGGACATTAGAGAGGCAAAAACTTCTGGAACTGATAAATAAGGGATAAAAACGTTTGAATTTATATTTTTGGATTGACAGTAATCAGTTACCAGTTCTAAATCATTATATTTCCATCTATCATTAGTAATTAACTTTTCAGCTATATTTACAAAATGGTTGTTAATTGTATCTGGGGTTATATCATTAGTATTATTTTGTGATTTAGTATAGTGCTTGTTGGTTAGTCTGTTAATGGCATCCCAAATAGATCTTGAGTCTTTTTTGTTAGTCACTTTCTGTTGGTAATACTTGTGCATAGCTTTTCGTTGCATTGCATTCACTTTATTCCTTTTTTTTTTTAACATATTCTTCTTGATTTACTGGTTTTAGAAGATCCCTAAGGTGCATTTCATTTTTTTATTTCTTTAGAAATCCATGGAGGTAACATACGGTGTTTCACTCGTTTAGTCCTGATTGGTGAGTGCTTACTATAAATATTACTAAAGGTTCTTATCCAAAAATCTAAAGCATTTTCAGGATCGGTGTATTGATAGACATGAGAAAGTGGAGAAGAAAGTAAATCATGCAAAAAAGTATCTGTGTTAAAGTTGTTGAAACATCTATATTCAATGGTTTTGTGACTTGCTTTTGGAATTTTAATGCCTTTTCTTTTCCAGGTGATGCAAACAGGTGAGTGATCGCTACATCCAGTGACTGGAGAACATATTTCTACAATATTTTGTTTGCATGAAACATAAATGTGATCAATGAGGGTACTGGAACTAGGGGTTACTCGTGTTGGTTTATCGATAAGTTGTTCCAAACTGTATGCTGTATATATCTGATTCCATTGCAGCTGAGGTTTTAATAGATTAATGTTAAAGTCACCGAACATAATAATTTCTTTATCTTCAAGCATGGCAGCATCCATCATTGAAATAAAATCATCAAACCAATTCACTCTTTCAGCCGGGTTTCTGTAAATAAATCCAATAAGTAGCGGACTGATATGTTTTATTTTAATTTCTAACCATATGGATTCAATGTCGAACTGATCTAAACTCATTTTTCGCTTTAATGTGATTGCTTGACTGTAATACACTAACAGACCTGTTTCCTTTGAAGCTTTTGGATCAAGGCGGAGTATCTTATAACCTAGGATAGTTACATCAGAGTCACATATGCGATCAGATAAACGTGATTCTGAGAAACAAAACAAATGAAAAGGATTTCCGGAATTTTCTAAGATCAATGATATGTCATTCAATTTATTTAATGCGTGATTGATATTTAGATAACCTATGCGCAGTCCTTCTTTAGAAGGTCAAGCACAGAGTGTATGCATATTCTTAAGTGGTGATGCAAAACCAACAAATGAACACTCCAGGTTAAAGAGAGAGAGGGAGAGAGAGAGAGAGATGGAGAGAGGGAGACAGAAGGAGAAAGAGACAGACAGAGAGGGAGACGGCGGGAGAGAGAGGGAGAGAAAGAGACAGAGAGAGAGAAAGAGAGTGAAAGACAGAGAGAGACAGAGGGAGAGAGGGACAGAGACAGAGAGGAAGGGAGAGAGAGGGAGAGAGAGAGTGAGAGACAGAGAGAGAGAGGGGGAAAGAGAGAGACAGAGAGAGACAGAGGGAGAGAGGGACAGATACAGAGAGGGAGGGAGAGAGAGGGAGAGAGAGAGAGTGAGACAGAGAAAAAGAGAGAGAGAGAGTGAGAGACAGAGAGAGAGACAGAGAGAAAAAGAGAGAGAGTGAGAGAGAGGGAGAAGAACAAGAACAGTTCTTGTGAGAGAGGGAGAGAGACAGAGAGAGAGACAGAGACAGAGACAGAGAGACAGATATATATGGAGAGAGAGACATACAGACAAAGGCAGATACAGAGAGAGATCAGTATTGTTGGACGATGCAGACATATTCATGAGTTTGGAAAAGGTTTCTGTCTGGTGAAGTTTGTGTTCCGTGTGTGGAAATAATGAGGCATGTGAGCCGAGTGACTGGTACAGAGTGAAGCCAATTTCCCTCTTCCCCCCCCCTCCCCCCACCCCTCCCCCCCAACCACAGCACCCGCCAGAAGCCAGGATCTTGTGTTCCATTCACCAGGCCATTTCTGACTGATTGATCGATATGGATCATCATGGTGATACAGATCTTTGTTGCTGGTCATCCATTCACCAGGCCTTTTATGACTGATTGATTGATCGATATGGATCATCATGATGATACAGATCTTTGTTGCTGGTCATCCATTCACCAGGCCATTTCTGATTGATTGATCGATATGGATCATCATGGTGATACAGATCTTTGTTGCTGGTCATCCATTCACCAGGCCTTTTCTGACTGATTGATCGATATGGATATGGATGATACAGATCTTTGCTGCTGGTCATCCATTCGATATGTATCATCATGTAGTCACTGTTCTCGGTCAGACACCAAGCTCTGATAGAGTCTCCCGTCGGACCGACGGATGAGTAGGCAGGCAGGCTTATCTGTCGGTGTGTGTCCTCATATGGGAGGAGAGGCCGATTCTGGATGCACAGCACTTCCCACAGTTGTTGCAAGGGAAAACTTCTCCAGAAGTTGAGCCCTGCTTCCTTCGCTCACGATTCTCCTTAATGGCCAGCATTCTCTTGTTTTCAAACGTCTTTATGCCACTAGAGCACAGCATCCTCCAGCGAGAGAGGTCAAGGGCATCAGTTTTCCAGGAAGCGATGTCTATGTCACAGGCTTTAAGGTTTGTCTTCAAGGTGTCCTTGAAGCGTTTGCAGGATCTTCCAAGTTCACGGTGGCCTTCCTTCAGCTGGCCATACAAAAGCATCTTCGGGATCCTGCTGTCTGTCATGCGGACAACGTGTCCTGTCCAGCGTAGCTGGCACTGGATCAGCTGGCTTTCGATGCTGGGCAGACCGCTCCTCTCTAGGATCTGGAGGTCTTGCCACTTTATGCCGAGGATCTTTCGTAGCCCAAGTTGTTGAATGTGACGGCGATACGTCGTCCATGATTCACAGCAGTACAACAAGGAGGTCAGCACAACAGCTCTGTAGGTTTTGATTTTGGTGCTGAGCCTGATGCTTTTGTTGTTCCACAGCCTGTTGTTGAGTCTGCCAAAGGTGGAGCTGGCCTTGGCGATGCGCAGCGTTACTTCTGCATCAAGGGGGGGGGGGGGGGGGGGGGGGGGGGGGGGGGAGGCACTGGCGTTCTGTGAGCTAGCTGGTTGGTACATGGACTCGGTCTTGCTGAGGCTGATGGCGAGTCAAAAGCGCCTGCAGGAGGTTGAGAACCTGTCCATAATGAACTGCATGTCCTCATGGGTGTGTGCAGCAAACGCGCAATCATCAGCAAAGAGGAACTTTCTCAACAGTGCCTCAAACACCCTGGACCTGGCATGGAGTCAACACAAGTTGAAAAGTTTGCCAGCTGTGCGAAACTGAATGTAGATGCCCCGGTCACAGTCTTGGAAGGTGTCAATCAGCATGGCAGAGAAAAGAATGGAGAACAGTTTGGGTGCCAGGACGCAGCCCTGCTTCACTTCATTTACCACTGGGAACGGATCTGACATGTCAGTATTTTCCTGAACTCTCGCCTGCATGCCATTGTGGAATGACGCAATCAGCTGGATTAGGCTCTCTGGGCAGCCGAACTTTAGGAGGATCTTCCACAGACCACAGCGGTTCACCGTGTCGAGGGCCTTAGTCAGGTCTACAAAGATCATGTGGAGCTCCTTGTTCTGCTCACGGCACTTCTCTTGCATCTGGCGTACGGCAAACACCTTTTCCCCTGCCTGAGTGGAAGCCGCACTGTGCTTCAGGGATGACTGTGTTGGAGACATGGTCAATCAGTCTGTTCAGTATGATGCGGGTGAAGATTTTGCCAGTGATGCAGAGGAGAGAGATTCCACAGTGGTTATCGCAGGATGTTTTGTCTCCCTTCCGTTTGTAAATGTGGATAATTGAAGCATCCTTGAAATCCTGAGGGACCTCCCCTCTCTCCCAGATAGACTGGAACAGGGCGGTCAGCTTGTCTGTCAGCACCTCGCCTCCATACTTGTAGATGTCCGCCTGGATTCCATCCACTCCTGGTGCTTTTCCTGACGTTATCAGCTTCAGGGCCTTCCGGGTCTCGGCCTTGGTGGGAGGGGCAGCTAGTGAGTCACTGACTGGTAGCTGTGGGAGAGCTGCAATTACCTCGTCAGATACGGACGATTCACTGTTGAGGAGGGTGTTGAAGTGCTCTGCCCAGCAGGCAACGATGTCTCTCTTGTCTGTCAGAAGGGTGGTCTGGTCCAAGGCTCGGACAGGGGTTGATCCTGTGACTCTTGGCCCATACACAGCTCGGAGGCCATCATGGAAGGTCTTCATGTCGTGAACATCAGCAGCGGACTGAAGCTCTACAGACTTTCTCTCCCACCAGGTGTTCTTCATCTCCTGCAGCCTCTTCTGTACGAGTTGCTTGGTTTGCAAGAACTGGTTCTCCTTCCTCTGGCAGTCTTTATCGGAAATGTGATCCTGATGCCGTATATGCAGTGTGTTCAGGAGCCTGGAGATTCCAGAGTTGTTCTCGTCAAACCAGTCTTTGTGGCTCCTCTTTACAAAGCCGAGTGTGTCAGCTGCTGCTGTGTGCACAGCATCTCTAAAGGTGTTCCATACCTCTTCTACATCAGTCGATGCAGGAATTTCTTGGAGAGCTGTTTGGATTTGCTGCTGCAGCACGTCCTTGGTGATAGGGAGGCGGTGGATGTTCAGCTTCCTAGGGGGTTTCTACCTGGCTGGTTGGAACTTGCATGCAAGTCTGATGTTCATCTTGCTACATACCAGGCGATGGTCTGACCAACAGACTGCTCCTCTCATGCAGCGTGTAATGGAAATACCACCTCTGTCCCTCAGCCGGACAATCACATAGACCATCATGTGCCATTGCTTGGAGCGGGGGTGCATCCATGTGTTCTTGTACTTGTCCGCTTGTTGGAAGAGGGTGTTGGTGATGATCAGTCCGTGCTGCGCTCAGAGCGAGAGCAAAATCAGTCTGTTGGAGTTGCACTTGCCAGTGCCGTGCTGTCCCAGGACGTTTGGCCACGAGGAGAAGTCCACGCCGACGCGGGCATTGAAATCCCCAAGGATGATCAGCCTGTCCTTTCTGTCTACCGCTGAAATGGTGCGGCTGAGCTCCTCATAGAAAGCTTCTTTGATGTCAACAGGGTTGGTCATCGTCGGGGCATAGCAGCTGATGACTGTGGAGAAGCGATCCTTGGACAGCTTCAGACGCAGGGTCATCAGCCTATTGATTATCCCACGTGGAAGGCTGTCAAGCTGTCGTACAAGTTTGGTTCGTATGGCAAAGCCCACGCCTGAGGTTCTTGAGGTGCCATCTGGCTTCCCAATGCAGTAGGTGTAGCCCCAATCAACTTCCTCCAGCTGGGTTTCACCGGATAACATGGTTTCGCTCAGGGCTGCTATGTTCACCTGGTAGAGATCAAGCATTCTGGCAATCAGCGCTGTGCGTCTTTCTGGTCTGTCGTCTGTGTCTAGAAGGTTGCGAACATTCCAGGCACCCAGAGTCAGGGCATGACTCCTGGGTTTTTTCTTCTGTTGTTTTCGACCGCTAGTGTTGGATTTCCAAGTAGGTGTGGTTTCCTGCTAGGTACTAGGCGAGGCAGGCTTTGTTTAGGGATCCTTTTATCTCCCCTTCCCCATATGGGGAGAGCAGTGCTGTCCCTAAAAAGGGCTGCTCTGACGCTGTGGGAGGATACGGGCGCCGCATCTGCCCCAGTCTACGGCGGACGACCCTCACACCACAGCCGCCTGCGTGCAGAGTCGTGACTAGGAACTGCCAGCAGCATCCTCTGCCTGTCCCCATTACCACTTCTCCATCGCCGGAGGGCTTGGGAAAGCTGGGTGTTGAAGGGCTAGCTCGTCGTTCTGACATTGGCCTGGTTGCCTGGCCAGCACAAGTGACTTTTGTGTGAGGAGGAGTTGTGCAGTCCCTTCCCCCACTCTCTCGCCTACCGACGCTCACAGTCCCACAGGTGTAGATACTGCCACGTGTAGGACGGCCTCGGCAGGTTTTTTCTCCGGAGTTCCGTCTCCTAGGAGGACTCCAGCCAAAGAGAAGAGCTCCCCCTGCCCCTTGGTCATCCCCTTCCGCCAGGTCAGGTCAGGGGCATAGCCCTTGCTACTGGTACCATGTAACCCAGTACTACCTGCCGCATGTGAAGTCTCCCACCAAGCGCTAAGCTTTTTACAAACACGGGGTCATTTGAACAACAGGCTGCCTACCTGGCTGAAGCCCACTGACAGCTGCCCTCGGCTCTCGTCATTCGTTTCTCGTGCCATTCAGTCATTCAGGCTTCCGTCGCGCGCGTACGTGCGAGCGCACACGCACGGACACACACACACATACACACACACACACACACACACGCGCGTGCGCGCTCGCACACACGCACGCACGCATGCACACACACAGACATACACTAACGCACGCACACACACACAGGAAGGTGTATTAAGTGCATGCTGTACACGGGACCTCAGTTTATCGTCTTGTCCGAACGACCGGCATCCAGACCACCACTCAAGGTCCAGTGTAAGTGGGGAGGTGTGTGGGGGGGGGCGGGAGGGGGGGGGCGGTAGTGAGGGTCAGTGTGTCCTTTGGTGGAGAAGAAGGAGGAAGTTTGTTTACTGGTAGATATTTTGGCAAAATATTGCTTGTTGCATTTGAAAAATATCGTTTGACAGGTATGACAGGAGGGGGCGGCAGTGAAATGCGCATTGGGGAAAGTAGAATAGATGGCGGGCAGATTGAAAGGTGAACAACAAATACAGAAAGGAAACAACAACAACAACAACAACAAATAACAAACCACACAAAAAGGAAACAACAACAACAACAACAAATAACAAAACACACAGAAAGGAAACAACAACACAACAAACCACACAGAAAGGAAACAACAACAACAACAAATCACACAGAAAGGAAACAACAACAACAACAACAAATAACAAACCACACAGAAAGGAAACAACAACAACAAACAACAAACCACACAGAAAGGAAACAACAACAACAAATAACAAACCACACAGAAAGGAAACAACAACAACAAATAACAAACCACACAGAAAGGAAACAACAACAAAAACAACAACAAACTACACAGAAAGGAAACAACAACAACAACAAACCACACAGAAAGGAAACAACAACAACAACAAACAACAAACCACACAGAAAGGAAACAACAACAACAACAAATAACAAACCACACAGAAAGGAAACAACAACAACAACAACAAACCACACAGAAAGGAAACAACAACAACAACAACAAACCACACAGAAAGGAAACAACAACAACAACAACAAACCACACAGAAAGGAAACAACAACAACAAATAACAAACCACACAGAAAGGAAACAACAACAAACCACACAGAAAGGAAACAACAACAACAACAACAAACCACACAGAAAGGAAACAACAACAACAACAAATAACAAACCACACAGAAAAGAAACAACAACAAATAACAAACCACACAGAAAGGAAACAACAACAACAACAAACCACACAGAAAGGAAACAACAACAACAAATAACAAACCACACAGAAAGGAAACAACAACAACAAATAACAAACCACACGGAAAGGAAACAACAACAACAACAAACCACACAGAAAGGAAACAGCAACAACAACCTCCACAGAAAGGAAACAACAACAACAAACCACACACAAAGGAAACAAAAACAACAACAAAACACACACAAAGGAAACAAAAACAACAACAAACCACACAGAAAGGAAACAACAACAACAACAAACCACACAGAAAGGAAACAACAACAACAACAAATAACAAACCACACAGAAAGGAAACAACAACAACAACAAATAACAAACCACACAGAAAGGAAACAGTAACAACAACAAACAACAAACCACACAGAAAGGAAACAACAACAACAACAACAAACCACACAGAAAGGAAACAACAACAACAACAACAAACCACACAGAAAGGAAACAACAACAAACCACACGGAAAGGAAACAACAACAACAACAAACCACACAGAAAGGAAACAGCAACAACAACCTCCACAGAAAGGAAACAACAACAACAAACCACACACAAAGGAAACAAAAACAACAACAAAACACACACAAAGGAAACAAAAACAACAACAAACCACACAGAAAGGAAACAACAACAACAACAAACCACACAGAAAGGAAACAACAACAACAACAAATAACAAACCACACAGAAAGGAAACAACAACAACAACAAACAACAAACCACACAGAAAGGAAACAGTAACAACAACAAACAACAAACCACACAGAAAGGAAACAACAACAACAACAACAAACCACACAGAAAGGAAACAACAACAACAACAACAAACCACACAGAAAGGAAACAACAACAAACCACACAGAAAGGAAACAACAACAACAACAAACCACACAGAAAGGAAACAACAACAAACCACACAGAAAGGAAACAACAACAACAACAAACCACACAGAAAGGAAACAACAACAACAAATAACAAACCACACAGAAAGGAAACAACAACAACAACAAACAACAAACCACACAGAAAGGAAACAGTAACAACAACAAACAACAAACCACACAGAAAGGAAACAACAACAACAACAACAAACCACACAGAAAGGAAACAACAACAACAACAAACCACACAGAAAGGAAACAACAACAAACCACACAGAAAGGAAACAACAACAACAACAACAAACCACACAGAAAGGAAACAGCAACAACAAACAACAAACCACACAGAAAGGAAACAACAACAACAAACAACAAACCACACAGAAAGGAAATAACAACAACAACAACAAACCACACAGAAAGGAAACAACAACAACAAACAACAAACCACACAGAAAGGAAACAACAACAAACCACACAGAAAGGAAACAACAACAACAACAACAAACCACACAGAAAGGAAACAACAACAACAAACAACAAACCACACAGAAAGGAAACAACAACAACAACAACAAACCACACAGAAAGGAAACAACAACAAACCACACAGAAAGGAAACAACAACAACAAACCACACAGAAAGGAAACAACAACAACAACAACAAATAACAAACCACACAGAAAGGAAACAACAACAACAAACAACAAACCACACAGAAAGGAAACAACAACAACAACAACAAACCACACAGAAAGGAAACAACAACAAACCACACAGAAAGGAAACAGCAACAACAAACCACACAGAAAGGAAACAACAACAAACCACACAGAAAGGAAACAGCAACAACAACAAACCACACAGAAAGGAAACAACAACAATAACAACAACAAACCACACAGAAAGGAAACAGCAACAACAACAACAAACCACACAGAAAGGAAACAACAACAACAAACCATACAGAAAGGAAACACCACCAACAACAACAGCAAACCACACAGAAAGGAAACAACAACAACAACAACAACAAACCACACAGAAAGGAAACAACAACAACAACAACAACAACAAATAACACAGAAAGGAAACAACAACAACAACAACAGCAAACCACACAGAAAGGAAAGAACAACAACAACAACAACAAACCACACAGAAAGGAAACAACAACAACAAACCACACAGAAAGGAAACAACAACAACAACAACAAGAAATAACAAACCACACAGAAAGGAAACAACAACAACAACAACAACAAACCACACAGAAAGGAAACAACAACAACAACAAACCACACAGAAAGGAAACGGCAACAACAACAACAAATAACAAACCACACAGAAAGGAAACAACAACAACAACAACAACAACAACAAATAACACAGAAAGGAAACAACAACAACAACAACAAACCACACAGAAAGGAAACAACAACAACAACAGCAAACCACACAGAAAGGAAACAACAACAACAACAACAACAAATAACAAACCACACAGAAAGGAAACAACAACAACAACAACAACAAACCACACAGACAGGAAACAACAACAACAACAACAAATAACAAACAACACAGAAAGGAAACAACAACAACAACAACAACACCAACAACAGCAACAACAACAAACCACACAGAAAGGAAAAAACAACAACAGCAACAAACCACACAGAAAGGAAACAACAACAACAACAAACCACACAGAAAGGAAACAAGAACAACAACAACAAACCACACAGAAAGGAAACAAGAACAACAACAACAAACCACACAGAAAGGAAACAACAACAACAACAAACCACACAGAAAGGAAACAAGAACAACAGCAACAAACCACACAGAAAGGAAACAACAACAACAACAAACAACACAGAAAGGAAACAAGAACAACAACAACAAACCACACAGAAAGGAAACAACAACAACAACAAACCACACAGAAAGGAAACAAGAACAACAAACCACACAGAAAGGAAACAACAACAACAACAACAACAACAACAACAACAAATAACAAACCACACAGAAAGGAAACAGTAACAACAACAAACAACAAACCACACAGAAAGGAAACAACAACAACAACAAACCACACAGAAAGGAAACAACAACAAACCACACAGAAAGGAAACAACAACAACAACAACAAACCACACAGAAAGGAAACAGCAACAACAAACAACAAACCACACAGAAAGGAAACAACAACAACAAACAACAAACCACACAGAAAGGAAATAACA
>NC_134885.1:45208543-45276043 GCF_041734735.1 Babylonia areolata | reverse complement strand
CGCGTAGAATATGTCCACAATACACACAGCGCGTAGAGTACGTCTACAATGCACACAGCGCGTAGAGTACGTCTACAATGCAACAGCGGAGTACGTCTACAATGCACACAGCGCGAACTGCAAATCCAGACAAACGTGGGAGATAAGGCCAGAGCGGGAATCGAATCCAGACACTTGCGGATGAGCGTCTTAATCATTCTGCCACATTACTCGTGGATGAACTGAAATTGTACAGGGATGACCTTTGGAATGGAAATGGGGTGGGGGGTTGGGGGGGAGGGTAGAGGAGGAAGGGGGAGATCAGAAAGTGACTGGGTAAATCAGGAATGTTATTACAGTAAACATAGACTAGGAATGAATCAATTATACAAGGAATAAGACGGAAGGTTAATTTTGAGAGTCAGAACTCAACTTGAAGAAGAAAATGATAATAATAATAATAAAAACATGGAATAGCAGGGACACAGGAGAGTTCACTGGAAATGTTCGCCAGTATAATGTGTTTATTGTCCAATTAACATCGACTTGTATTAATAAACAAATTGAGATACCGTTCCTATCTTCGAAATGTTGTCGGAAAAAAACAAAAAAACCCTGCCAGAATAAAAAAGCCAGGACGAATTTCCGAAACAAAAATGACGTACCTGGGATTTAAACCAACCGGCATCCTCCAACACACAATCCACAACCGGCATCCTCCACAATCCACAACCGGCATCCTCCAGCACCACAATCCACAACCGGCATCCTCCAGCACCACAATCCACAACCGGCATCCTCCACAATCCACAATCCACAACCGGCATCCTCCAGCACCACAATCCACAACCAGCATCCTCCAATACCACAATCCACAACCGGCATCCTCCAATACCACAATCCACAACCAGCATCCTCCAATACCACAATCCACAGCCGGCATCCTCCACAATCCACAACCGGCATCTTCCACAATCCACAACCGGCATCCTCCACAATCCACAACCGGCATCCTCCACAATCCACAATCCACAACCGGCATCCTCCACAATCCACAACCGGCATCCTCCAACACACAATCCACAACCGGCATCCTCCACAATCCACAACCGGCATCCTCCACAATCCACAACCAGCATCCTCCAACACACAATCAACAACCAGCATCCTCCAACACACAATCCACAACCAGCATCCTCCAATACCACAATCCACAACCAGCATCCTCCACAATCCACAACCGGCATCTTCCACAATCCACAACCGGCATCCTCCACAATCCACAACCGGCATCCTCCAGCACCACAATCCACAACCGGCATCCTCCACAATCCACAATCCACAACCGGCATCCTCCACAATCCACAACCGGCATCCTCCAGCACCACAATCCACAACCGGCATCCTCCACAATCCACAACCGGCATCCTCCAATACCACAATCCACAACCAGCATCCTCCAGCACCACAATCCACAACCGGCATCCTCCACAATCCAGAACCGGCATCCTCTACAATCCACAACCGGCATCCTCCAGCACCACAATCCACAACCGGCATCCTCCACAATCCATAATCCACAACCGGCATCCTCCAGCACCACAATCCACAACCGGCATCCTCCACAATCCACAACCGGCATCCTCCAATACCACAATCCACAACCGGCATCCTCCACAATCCACAACCGGCATCCTCCACAATCCACAACCGGCATCCTCCAGCACCACAATCCACAACTGGCATCCTCCACAATCCACAATCCACAACCGGCATCCTCCAGCACCACAATCCACAACCGGCATCCTCCAATACCACAATCCACAACCGGCATCTTCCACAATCCACAACCGGCATCCTCCACAATCCACAACCGGTATCCTCCAATACCACAATCCACAACCGGCATCCTCCAGCACCACAATCCACAACCGGCATCCTCCACAATCCACAACCGGCATCCTCCAATACCACAATCCACAACCGGCATCTTCCACAATCCACAACCGGCATCCTCCACAATCCACAACCGGCATCCTCCAGCACCACAATCCACAACCGGCATCCTTCACAATACACAACCGGCATCCTCCAATACTACAATCACTTCGTCCAACTCACGCTTCACGGACCATAGCTGTAATCAGGAGGTTAGCAGGGAGGGGTGCTGGTGGAAGGGATGGGTTATCACGGATAACAAATGGTCTGGAAGGGATGCCACAAGGGGCTGTGTTGAACGATCTAAATGATGGGTTTGCAAGACCCCAGTCCCATGACCGCGGCGCAAGGAATTCCCAGATGAGTTCCGTTAAACAGCGGCGGTTGTAGACCTGATACCCGTTCAATGGGATCGTCTACGCGATCCTACCCGGGTCGGCAGTCGCCAGCAAGCAGGCGTGAAATCGCCACAAAGCAGAGTTATCGCGTCTGACTGACTCCTGGGTTAAGTGTGCAGGCAGCAGTGTGTATGTGCACGGGATAGGGAAGAACACCAAAGATACGTAGCAGTGTGTGTGTGTGTGTGTGTGTGTGTGTGTGTGTGTGTGTGTGTGTGTGCACGGCATGGGGGGGGGGGCAGAAAACCCCAAAGACACATAGCAGTGTGTGTGTGTGTGTGTGTGTGTGTGTGTGTGTGTGTGTGTGTGTGTGTGTGTGTGTGTGTGCACGGCATAGGGGGGGGGTGGGGGTGGGGGGCAGAAACCCCCCAAAGACACATAGCAGTGTGTGTGTGTGTGTGTGTGTGTGTGTGTGTGTGTGTGTGTGTGTGTGTGTGTGTGTGTATACGTTTGTGTGTACGTTTGTGAGTGCGCGTGTCTATGTAACATCAGAAAAGAAAAGGTTCCTATGTGCCCCAGGTCTGGAGTACATTCTGGTGAGATTGTAATTAAACTGGAAATTGATTCCACGAAAAATACTGTAATTGTTTTGCAAAGACCTATGGATTGAAGGCACGCCAATTTGCATAAAAATCACTTTCTCACCTCAGTCCGCTAATGAAAATTGCGCGTTAAATCTCTCTCTCCCTCCCTCCCTCCTTCCTTCCCTCTCTCTCTCTCTTTCACCTTTTGCAATATCTTGACCGGCACAACTTGTTTCATCAAAATCATTCAGGGTTTCGCCCAAAACACTCCTGTCGGCAGCCCTCACCAGTCTCTTAGATAAACTACTCACAGCTATAAATGACAAAAAAATCAACGGAATTGTATTTCTAGATTTGAAGAAAGCATTTGATCTCGTTAACCATCGAATACTTCTTGAAAAGCTACGGGTTTATCAGCTTGATACAAATACTGTTGTTGTTTTTTTTAGTCATACTTAAAAGAAAGAAAACAGAGTGTATTAGTAAACGGGACTTTTTCTAATGTGGGAATAACTAAAATGGGCATTCCCCAAGGCTCTGTGCTTGGCCCCTTATTGTTCAACCTTTATATCAATGATCTTCCCATTATGTATCTCCTCATCTGCAATATCATGCGACATGTTTGCAGATGACTCTTCTCTTCATAAAAATGGAGTAAATTTAGAGCACATTAATGATAGATTACAAACCAGCCTGACCGAAGTATCCAGCTGGTGTACAGAAAATAATATGCTCCTTAACCCAGAAAAAAACAAAGGGTATGATTGTAGCCACTCGCCAAAAGCACCAGCGTGGCTTAAATCCGCTCACTTTGTCAATTGATGGCCAAGCTATTGAACAAGTTACAGAACATCGACACCTTGGTGTCGTTATTGACAACCAGCTAAAATGGGAGGCACATATCAGTTCTTTATCAAGGTCAGTTGCAAAAAATGTTTACCTATTATCCCGTTTAAAACATGTCGTCAGTCCAGAGGCTTCCTATTTCTTTTTCCATTCTCACATCATGTCTAGAATTAATTACGTTTCAAACGCTTGGGACAACTGCAGCGAAGTGCACATGAAAAAACTAGATTCTGTACACAGACGTGCTGTAAAACACCTCAGTGGTGTTTTACGAAACACACTCAGTCATCAATATCAACTGCCAGCACCTCTTTCCTTGACAAAGCACCTAATATTGAATAAGTGCGTACTTATGCATAAAATTATATTCGGTAAAAGCCCTACTTATCTACACCAAACCATTGTCTGCTATGAAACTCGCAACCCTAACTCCCGAAATGCAACTCTTACTCTACCCAAGCCAAGAATAGACCTTTATAAATCAAGTTTGGCATATTCCGGCACGCACTGCTGGAACAATCTCCCCAAACACCTCAAAGAACCCTTTTCCACCACAACATTCAAAGAGAAACTTGGACAGTACATGCGTGCCGAAAGCCAGACTGGTATAAAATTGTCACTGACAATCCTTACAAACTATGTCGAAATGCGTCAATCAGTTGATAACGTATCACGCCTTGGAATATTGTTTTCAAAGATTTTCTCTTTACAGTAGACACAAACAAAAGAAATCAAACTCTAGTCTGGTCACGTCTACGATTCTGTATACTTACATGTATTACAAATTGTGAACCACCCTCACCCAACTCTCCTTTTTTTTCTTCCCCACACTGACATATCTTTACATCTCTGTCTGTCTGTCTCTGTCTTTCTCTCCCCTCTGTCTCTCCCTCTCTCTGTCTTTCACATAATGTGTCTGTCTGTGCATATCCCTATTACCCGTCGCTTTATTTGCTCTCTTTTATGTCTCTTACATCTGTGTTTAAAATTTTATCGTACTTTTCTGTGTTATTTTAACTTGAATCATTCATGTGTAGCATTCATGCTAGGGTTTTGTTGTTGTTTTTCTCTTGGTGTGTGTGTGTGTGTGTGTGTGTGTGTGTGTGTGTGTGTGTGTGTGTGTTTGTGTGTGTGTGTGCGCGTGTGTGCGTTACTCGCTTCCGTTCCGTACAGATGTGAACGATGTTGTGTCTCTCAGTTTGACGCTGTGTTGTACTCGTATATTATACATGAATTAAGTATTCAGTATAACTGCATTTATATGCGTACATGTTTGTGTGTCTCTTAGAACAACGGCAGATGTGTAAGTCGGCCAAAGTGCTAATATCTTCACCGTTGGAAAATAAAGATTAATTCATTCATTCATTCATTCATTCTCCCCTCCCTCCCTCCTTCTCTCTCCCCTCCCTCCCTCCTTTCTTTCCCCTCCCCCTCTTTATTCCCCTCTCTCTCCTCTCTCCGCTCCCCCTCTTTATTCCCCTCTCCCTCCTTCTCTCTCCCCTCCCTCCCTCCTTCTCTCTCCCCTCTCCCTCTTTATTCCCCCGCTCTCTCCTTTTCTCTCCCCTCCCTCCTCTTTCCTCCCCTCCGTCTCTCCCCTCTCCCTGTTTCTTTCCTCTCTCTACGGCAGGCACTGAGGGACGTGAACAGGCAACTGACGGCACCCCACACCGAGCAGAACGAGGCGACCAGGACGGAGCAAGCCAGGCAGACGGACAGACTGAACAAATGTGTGAGTGACATAAAAAAAACGTTTTGTGTGCACATATGTCCAGAGTTGAAGAGAATCAACGAAAAGTGAGAGAAAAAGTGAACACCTTGCAGGAAGAGAACAGTAAGCATGGAGGTGTAAGTTGGTTTTCTCAAGGCCAAGTGTGATTACCTGGAAAATCAAAGTAGGAGAAATAATCATGTTTGTTGTGTTTTTTTTTCTATTTATTTATTTGTTGTTTTCTTAAGAAATGGTGGGAAGGAGAGCTGGGCTGATAGTGAGGAAAAAGTCAAGGATGTTATTAGAAATGGTATGGGTGTGAGAGAGGATGTGGTCATTGAGAGAGCCCATAGGGTGGGGAACGGGTGGTAAAATTCTTGTCATTCAAACAGAGAGATCTCTTGCTCAGAAGTGCCAAGAAGCTGAACACCTCTGACACGTACAAGGACATATTAGTGAGAGAGGACTTGTGGAACACTGTGCATGCTAAGAGACGAGGACTGAAAGAGATCGCCACAGAACTGTTTGATGCTGGGAACAGGCCTGTGTTCAGCTTTGACAAGCTGATCTCGGACATTGGAGTATTCACCTTTGAATGTGAAAAAGATGGGGTGATTAGACTGAGTGACAGGGAAAATGGTGCATATGATGAGAAACAGATTGAGGAAGATAACAGTGTGAGAGAGGGTGTGAATGGTGAGGAGGGAGGAGAGAAACAGGTGAAAGGAGGAAGTTAACAGTGTGAGAGAGGGTGTGAATGGTGAGGAGGGAGGAGAGAAACAGGTGAAAGGAGGAAGTTAACAGTGTGAGAGAGGGTGTGAATGGAGAGGAGGGAGGAGATAAACAGGTGAAAGGAGGAAGATAACAGTGTGAGAGAGGGTGTGAATGGTGAGGAGGGAGGGGAGAAACAGGTGTAAGGAGGAAGTTAACAGTGTGAGAGAGGGTGTGAATGGAGAGGGAGGGAGGGGAGAAACAGGTGAAAGGAGGAAGTTAACAGTGTGAGAGAGGGTGTGAACGGAGAGGGAGGGGAGAAACAGGTCTAAGGAGGAAGTTAACAGTGTGAGAGAGGGTGTGAATGGAGAGGGAGGGGAGAAACAGGTGAAAGGAGGAAGTTAACAGTGTGAGAGAGGGTGTGAATGGAGAGGGAGGGGAGAAACAGGTGAAAGGAGGAAGTTAACAGTGTGAGAGAGGGTGTGAATGGAGAGGGAGGGGAGAAACAGGTGAAAGGAGGAAGTTAACAGTGTGAGAGAGGGTGTGAATGGAGAGGGAGGGAGGGGAGAAACAGGTGAAAGGAGGAAGTTAACAGTGTGAGAGAGGGTGTGAACGGAGAGGGAGGGGAGAAACAGGTCTAAGGAGGAAGTTAACAGTGTGAGAGAGGGTGTGAATGGAGAGGGAGGGAGGGGAGAAACAGGTGAAAGGAGGAAGTTAACAGTGTGAGAGAGGGTGTGAATGGAGAGGGAGAGAAGAAACAGGTCTAAGGAGGAAGTTAACAGTGTGAGAGAGGGTGTGAATGGAGAGGGAGAGAAGAAACAGGTCTAAGGAGGAAGTTAACAGTGTGAGAGATGGTGTGAACGGAGAGGGAGGGAGGGGAGAAACAGGTGAAAGGAGGAAGTTAACAGTGTGAGAGAGGGTGTGAATGGACAGGAGGGAGGGGAGAAACAGGTGAAAGGAGGAAGTTAACAGTGTGAGAGAGGGTGTGAATGGACAGGAGGGAGGAGATAAACAGGTGAAAGGAGGAAGTTAACAGTGTGAGAGAGGGTGTGAATGGAGAGGAGGGAGGAGAGAAACAGGTGAAAGGAGGAAGTTAACAGTGTGGGAGAGGGTGTGAATGGAGAGGAGGGAGGAGAGAAACAGGTGAAAGGAGGAAGTTAACAGTGTGAGAGAGGGTGTGAATGGAGAGGAGGGAGGAGAGAAACAGGTGAAAGGAGGAAGTTAACAGTGTGAGAGAGGGTGTGAATGGACAGGAGGGAGGAGAGAAACAGGTGAAAGGAGGAAGTTAACAGTGTGAGAGAGGGTGTGAATGGACAGGAGGGAGGGGAGAAACAGGTGAAAGGAGGAACATAACAGTGTGAGAGATGGTGTGAATGGAGAGGGAGGGAGGAGAGAAACAGGTGAAAGGAGGAAGTTAACAGTGTGAGAGAGGGTGTGAATGGAGAGGGAGGGAGGGGAGAAACAGGTGAAAGGAGGAAGTTAACAGTGTGAGAGAGGGTGTGAATGGAGAGGGAGGGAGGGGAGAAACAGGTGAAAGGAGGAAGTTAACAGTGTGAGAGAGGGTGTGAACGGAGAGGGAGGGGAGAAACAGGTGAAAGGAGGAAGATAACAGTGTGAGAGAGGGTGTGAATGGACAGGAGGGAGGGGAGAAACAGGTGAAAGGAGGAAGTTAACAGTGTGAGAGAGGGTGTGAATGGAGAGGGAGAGAAGAAACAGGTCTAAGGAGGAAGTTAACAGTGTGAGAGAGGGTGTGAATGGAGAGGGAGGGAGGGGAGAAACAGGTGAAAGGAGGAAGTTAACAGTGTGAGAGAGGGTGTGAACGGAGAGGGAGGGGAGAAACAGGTCTAAGGAGGAAGTTAACAGTGTGAGAGATGGTGTGAATGGAGAGGGAGGGGAGAAACAGGTGAAAGGAGGAAGTTAACAGTGTGGGAGAGGGTGTGAATGGAGAGGAGGGAGGGGAGAAACAGGTGAAAGGAGGAAGTTAACAGTGTGAGAGAGGGTGTGAATGGAGAGGGAGGGAGGGGAGAAACAGGTCTAAGGAGGAAGTTAACAGTGTGGGAGAGGGTGTGAATGGAGAGGGAGGGGAGAAACAGGTGTAAGGAGGAGTTAACAGTGTGAGAGAGGGTGTGAATGGAGAGGGAGGGAGGGGAGAAACAGGTGAAAGGAGGAAGTTAACAGTGTGAGAGAGGGTGTGAATGGAGAGGGAGGGGAGAAACAGGTGAAAGGAGGAAGTTAACAGTGTGAGAGAGGGTGTGAATGGAGAGGGAGGGGAGAAACAGGTGAAAGGAGGAAGTTAACAGTGTGAGAGAGGGTGTGAATGGAGAGGGAGGGAGGGGAGAAACAGGTGAAAGGAGGAAGTTAACAGTGTGAGAGAGGGTGTGAACGGAGAGGGAGGGGAGAAACAGGTCTAAGGAGGAAGTTAACAGTGTGAGAGAGGGTGTGAATGGAGAGGGAGAGAAGAAACAGGTCTAAGGAGGAAGTTAACAGTGTGAGAGAGGGTGTGAATGGAGAGGGAGGGAGGGGAGAAACAGGTGAAAGGAGGAAGTTAACAGTGTGAGAGAGGGTGTGAACGGAGAGGGAGGGGAGAAACAGGTCTAAGGAGGAAGTTAACAGTGTGAGAGATGGTGTGAATGGAGAGGGAGGGGAGAAACAGGTGAAAGGAGGAAGTTAACAGTGTGGGAGAGGGTGTGAATGGAGAGGAGGGAGGGGAGAAACAGGTGTAAGGAGGAAGTTAACAGTGTGAGAGATGGTGTGAATGGAGAGGGAGGGAGGGGAGAAACAGGTGAAAGGAGGAAGTTAACAGTGTGAGAGAGGGTGTGAATGGAGAGGGAGGGGAGAAACAGGTGAAAGGAGGAAGTTAACAGTGTGAGAGAGGGTGTGAATGGAGAGGGAGGGGAGAAACAGGTGAAAGGAGGAAGTTAACAGTGTGAGAGAGGGTGTGAATGGAGAGGGAGGGAGGGGAGAAACAGGTCTAAGGAGGAAGTTAACAGTGTGGGAGAGGGTGTGAATGGAGAGGGAGGGGAGAAACAGGTGTAAGGAGGAAGTTAACAGTGTGAGAGAGGGTGTGAATGGAGAGGGAGGGAGGGGAGAAACAGGTGAAAGGAGGAAGTTAACAGTGTGAGAGAGGGTGTGAATGGAGAGGGAGGGGAGAAACAGGTGAAAGGAGGAAGTTAACAGTGTGAGAGAGGGTGTGAATGGAGAGGGAGGGAGGGGAGAAACAGGTGAAAGGAGGAAGTTAACAGTGTGAGAGAGGGTGTGAATGGAGAGGGAGAGAAGAAACAGGTCTAAGGAGGACGTTAACAGTGTGAGAGAGGGTGTGAATGGAGAGGGAGGGAGGGGAGAAACAGGTGAAAGGAGGAAGTTAACAGTGTGAGAGAGGGTGTGAACGGAGAGGGAGGGGAGAAACAGGTCTAAGGAGGAAGTTAACAGTGTGAGAGATGGTGTGAATGCAGAGGGAGGGGAGAAACAGGTGAAAGGAGGAAGTTAACAGTGTGGGAGAGGGTGTGAATGGAGAGGAGGGAGGGGAGAAACAGGTGTAAGGAGGAAGTTAACAGTGTGAGAGATGGTGTGAATGGAGAGGGAGGGAGGGGAGAAACAGGTGAAAGGAGGAAGTTAACAGTGTGAGAGAGGGTGTGAATGGAGAGGGAGGGGAGAAACAGGTGAAAGGAGGAAGTTAACAGTGTGAGAGAGGATGTGAATGGAGAGGGAGGGAGGGGAGAAACAGGTCTAAGGAGGAAGTTAACAGTGTGGGAGAGGGTGTGAATGGAGAGGGAGGGGAGAAACAGGTGTAAGGAGGAAGTTAACAGTGTGAGAGAGGGTGTGAATGGAGAGGGAGGGAGGGGAGAAACAGGTGAAAGGAGGAAGATAACAGTGTGAGAGAGGGTGTGAATGGAGAGGGAGGGGAGAAACAGGTGAAAGGAGGAAGTTAACAGTGTGAGAGAGGGTGTGAATGGAGAGGGAGGGGAGAAACAGGTGAAAGGAGGAAGTTAACAGTGTGAGAGAGGGTGTGAATGGAGAGGGAGGGAGGGGAGAAACAGGTGAAAGGAGGAAGTTAACAGTGTGAGAGAGGGTGTGAACGGAGAGGGAGGGGAGAAACAGGTCTAAGGAGGAAGTTAACAGTGTGAGAGAGGGTGTGAATGGAGAGGGAGGGAGGGGAGAAACAGGTGAAAGGAGGAAGTTAACAGTGTGAGAGAGGGTGTGAATGGAGAGGGAGAGAAGAAACAGGTCTAAGGAGGAAGTTAACAGTGTGAGAGAGGGTGTGAATGGAGAGGGAGAGAAGAAACTGGTCTAAGGAGGAAGTTAACAGTGTGAGAGATGGTGTGAACGGAGAGGGAGGGAGGGGAGAAACAGGTGAAAGGAGGAAGTTAACAGTGTGAGAGAGGGTGTGAATGGACAGGAGGGAGGGGAGAAACAGGTGAAAGGAGGAAGTTAACAGTGTGAGAGAGGGTGTGAATGGACAGGAGGGAGGAGATAAACAGGTGAAAGGAGGAAGTTAACAGTGTGAGAGAGGGTGTGAATGGAGAGGGAGGGGAGAAACAGGTGAAAGGAGGAAGATAACAGTGTGAGAGAGGGTGTGAATGGAGAGGAGGGAGGAGAGAAACAGGTGAAAGGAGGAAGTTAACAGTGTGGGAGAGGGTGTGAATGGAGAGGAGGGAGGAGAGAAACAGGTGAAAGGAGGAAGTTAACAGTGTGAGAGAGGGTGTGAATGGACAGGAGGGAGGGGAGAAACAGGTGAAAGGAGGAAGATAACAGTGTGAGAGAGGGTGTGAATGGAGAGGGAGGGAGGGGAGAAACAGGTGAAAGGAGGAAGTTAACAGTGTGAGAGAGGGTGTGAATGGAGAGGGAGGGGAGAAACAGGTGAAAGGAGGAAGTTAACAGTGTGAGAGAGGGTGTGAATGGAGAGGGAGGGAGGAGAGAAACAGGTGAAAGGAGGAAGTTAACAGTGTGAGAGAGGGTGTGAATGGAGAGGGAGGGAGGGGAGAAACAGGTGAAAGGAGGAAGTTAACAGTGTGAGAGAGGGTGTGAATGGAGAGGGAGGGGAGAAACAGGTGAAAGGAGGAAGTTAACAGTGTGAGAGAGGGTGTGAATGGAGAGGGAGGGAGGGGAGAAACAGGTGAAAGGAGGAAGTTAACAGTGTGAGAGAGGGTGTGAACGGAGAGGGAGGGGAGAAACAGGTGAAAGGAGGAAGATAACAGTGTGAGAGAGGGTGTGAATGGACAGGAGGGAGGGGAGAAACAGGTGAAAGGAGGAAGTTAACAGTGTGAGAGAGGGTGTGAATGGAGAGGGAGGGAGGGGAGAAACAGGTGAAAGGAGGAAGTTAACAGTGTGAGAGAGGGTGTGAATGGAGAGGGAGAGAAGAAACAGGTCTAAGGAGGAAGTTAACAGTGTGAGAGAGGGTGTGAATGGAGAGGGAGGGGAGAAACAGGTGAAAGGAGGAAGTTAACAGTGTGAGAGAGGGTGTGAATGGAGAGGGAGGGAGGGGAGAAACAGGTCTAAGGAGGAAGTTAACAGTGTGGGAGAGGGTGTGAATGGAGAGGGAGGGGAGAAACAGGTGTAAGGAGGAAGTTAACAGTGTGAGAGATGGTGTGAATGCAGAGGGAGGGGAGAAACAGGTGAAAGGAGGAAGTTAACAGTGTGAGAGAGGGTGTGAATGGAGAGGGAGGGGAGAAACAGGTGAAAGGAGGAAGTTAACAGTGTGAGAGAGGGTGTGAATGGAGAGGGAGGGGAGAAACAGGTGAAAGGAGGAAGTTAACAGTGTGAGAGAGGGTGTGAATGGAGAGGGAGGGAGGGGAGAAACAGGTGAAAGGAGGAAGTTAACAGTGTGAGAGAGGGTGTGAACGGAGAGGGAGGGGAGAAACAGGTCTAAGGAGGAAGTTAACAGTGTGAGAGAGGGTGTGAATGGAGAGGGAGGGAGGGGAGAAACAGGTGAAAGGAGGAAGTTAACAGTGTGAGAGAGGGTGTGAATGGAGAGGGAGAGAAGAAACAGGTCTAAGGAGGAAGTTAACAGTGTGAGAGAGGGTGTGAATGGAGAGGGAGAGAAGAAACAGGTCTAAGGAGGAAGTTAACAGTGTGAGAGATGGTGTGAACGGAGAGGGAGGGAGGGGAGAAACAGGTGAAAGGAGGAAGTTAACAGTGTGAGAGAGGGTGTGAATGGACAGGAGGGAGGGGAGAAACAGGTGAAAGGAGGAAGTTAACAGTGTGAGAGAGGGTGTGAATGGACAGGAGGGAGGAGATAAACAGGTGAAAGGAGGAAGTTAACAGTGTGAGAGAGGGTGTGAATGGAGAGGGAGGGGAGAAACAGGTGAAAGGAGGAAGATAACAGTGTGAGAGAGGGTGTGAATGGAGAGGAGGGAGGAGAGAAACAGGTGAAAGGAGGAAGTTAACAGTGTGGGAGAGGGTGTGAATGGAGAGGAGGGAGGAGAGAAACAGGTGAAAGGAGGAAGTTAACAGTGTGAGAGAGGGTGTGAATGGACAGGAGGGAGGGGAGAAACAGGTGAAAGGAGGAAGATAACAGTGTGAGAGATGGTGTGAATGGAGAGGGAGGGAGGAGAGAAACAGGTGAAAGGAGGAAGTTAACAGTGTGAGAGAGGGTGTGAATGGAGAGGGAGGGAGGGGAGAAACAGGTGAAAGGAGGAAGTTAACAGTGTGAGAGAGGGTGTGAATGGAGAGGGAGGGGAGAAACAGGTGAAAGGAGGAAGTTAACAGTGTGAGAGAGGGTGTGAATGGAGAGGGAGGGAGGGGAGAAACAGGTGAAAGGAGGAAGTTAACAGTGTGAGAGAGGGTGTGAACGGAGAGGGAGGGGAGAAACAGGTGAAAGGAGGAAGATAACAGTGTGAGAGAGGGTGTGAATGGACAGGAGGGAGGGGAGAAACAGGTGAAAGGAGGAAGTTAACAGTGTGAGAGAGGGTGTGAATGGAGAGGGAGGGAGGGGAGAAACAGGTGAAAGGAGGAAGTTAACAGTGTGAGAGAGGGTGTGAATGGAGAGGGAGAGAAGAAACAGGTCTAAGGAGGAAGTTAACAGTGTGAGAGAGGGTGTGAATGGAGAGGGAGGGGAGAAACAGGTGAAAGGAGGAAGTTAACAGTGTGAGAGAGGGTGTGAATGGAGAGGGAGGGAGGGGAGAAACAGGTCTAAGGAGGAAGTTAACAGTGTGGGAGAGGGTGTGAATGGAGAGGGAGGGGAGAAACAGGTGTAAGGAGGAAGTTAACAGTGTGAGAGATGGTGTGAATGCAGAGGGAGGGGAGAAACAGGTGAAAGGAGGAAGTTAACAGTGTGAGAGAGGGTGTGAATGGAGAGGGAGGGGAGAAACAGGTGAAAGGAGGAAGTTAACAGTGTGAGAGAGGGTGTGAATGGAGAGGGAGGGGAGAAACAGGTGAAAGGAGGAAGTTAACAGTGTGAGAGAGGGTGTGAATGGAGAGGGAGGGAGGGGAGAAACAGGTGAAAGGAGGAAGTTAACAGTGTGAGAGAGGGTGTGAACGGAGAGGGAGGGGAGAAACAGGTCTAAGGAGGAAGTTAACAGTGTGAGAGAGGGTGTGAATGGAGAGGGAGGGAGGGGAGAAACAGGTGAAAGGAGGAAGTTAACAGTGTGAGAGAGGGTGTGAATGGAGAGGGAGAGAAGAAACAGGTCTAAGGAGGAAGTTAACAGTGTGAGAGAGGGTGTGAATGGAGAGGGAGAGAAGAAACAGGTCTAAGGAGGAAGTTAACAGTGTGAGAGATGGTGTGAACGGAGAGGGAGGTAGGGGAGAAACAGGTGAAAGGAGGAAGTTAACAGTGTGAGAGAGGGTGTGAATGGACAGGAGGGAGGGGAGAAACAGGTGAAAGGAGAAAGTTAACAGTGTGAGAGAGGGTGTGAATGGACAGGAGGGAGGAGATAAACAGGTGAAAGGAGGAAGTTAACAGTGTGAGAGAGGGTGTGAATGGAGAGGGAGGGGAGAAACAGGTGAAAGGAGGAAGATAACAGTGTGAGAGAGGGTGTGAATGGAGAGGAGAGAGGATCTAGGAGAGAAACATGTGAAAGGAGGAAGTTAACAGTGTGGGAGAGGGTGTGAATGGAGAGGAGGGAGGAGAGAAACAGGTGAAAGGAGGAAGTTAACAGTGTGAGAGAGGGTGTGAATGGACAGGAGGGAGGGGAGAAACAGGTGAAAGGAGGAAGATAACAGTGTGAGAGATGGTGTGAATGGAGAGGGAGGGAGGAGAGAAACAGGTGAAAGGAGGAAGTTAACAGTGTGAGAGAGGGTGTGAATGGAGAGGGAGGGAGGGGAGAAACAGGTGAAAGGAGGAAGTTAACAGTGTGAGAGAGGGTGTGAATGGAGAGGGAGGGGAGAAACAGGTGAAAGGAGGAAGTTAACAGTGTGAGAGAGGGTGTGAATGGAGAGGGAGGGAGGGGAGAAACAGGTGAAAGGAGGAAGTTAACAGTGTGAGAGAGGGTGTGAACGGAGAGGGAGGGGAGAAACAGGTGAAAGGAGGAAGATAACAGTGTGAGAGAGGGTGTGAATGGACAGGAGGGAGGGGAGAAACAGGTGAAAGGAGGAAGTTAACAGTGTGAGAGAGGGTGTGAATGGAGAGGGAGGGAGGGGAGAAACAGGTGAAAGGAGGAAGTTAACAGTGTGAGAGAGGGTGTGAATGGAGAGGGAGAGAAGAAACAGGTCTAAGGAGGAAGTTAACAGTGTGAGAGAGGGTGTGAATGGAGAGGGAGGGAGGGGAGAAACAGGTGAAAGGAGGAAGTTAACAGTGTGAGAGAGGGTGTGAACGGAGAGGGAGGGGAGAAACAGGTCTAAGGAGGAAGTTAACAGTGTGAGAGATGGTGTGAATGCAGAGGGAGGGGAGAAACAGGTGAAAGGAGGAAGTTAACAGTGTGGGAGAGGGTGTGAATGGAGAGGAGGGAGGGGAGAAACAGGTGTAAGGAGGAAGTTAACAGTGTGAGAGATGGTGTGAATGGAGAGGGAGGGAGGGGAGAAACAGGTGAAAGGAGGAAGTTAACAGTGTGAGAGAGGGTGTGAATGGAGAGGGAGGGGAGAAACAGGTGAAAGGAGGAAGTTAACAGTGTGAGAGAGGGTGTGAATGGAGAGGGAGGGAGGGGAGAAACAGGTCTAAGGAGGAAGTTAACAGTGTGGGAGAGGGTGTGAATGGAGTGGGAGGGGAGAAACAGGTGTAAGGAGGAAGTTAACAGTGTGAGAGAGGGTGTGAATGGAGAGGGAGGGAGGGGAGAAACAGGTGAAAGGAGGAAGTTAACAGTGTGAGAGAGGGTGTGAATGGAGAGGGAGGGGAGAAACAGGTGAAAGGAGGAAGTTAACAGTGTGAGAGAGGGTGTGAATGGAGAGGAGAGAAGAAACAGGTCTAAGGAGGAAGTTAACAGTGTGAGAGAGGGTGTGAATGGACAGGAGGGAGGGGAGAAACAGGTGTAAGGAGGAAGTTAACAGTGTGAGTGAGGGTGTGACTGATGAGGAGGGAGGGAGAGAAACAGGTGAAAGGAAATTCCACTCTTGCAGGTTTACCATCTTCCTCCATCAACAAATTACAGAAAATCCAGAACAATGCTGCACGACTGGTTCTCGCCAAAAAGAAATCTGATCATGTTATACCTCTGGTGAATCAGTTCCACTGGCTTCCAATTGAGTCCTGCATTCACTATAAGTTAGCAACACTCGCCTTCAAACATTTTGACAAGTCTCTTCCATTGTATTTCTCCTCTGTATTGGAAGCATATGAACCGCAATATAACATTAAAGTTCCAAGGACTAATCTGAAATGCGCTGGAAATAGGTCTTTCGGAGCTCAGGTTCCCCAAGTGTGGAACTATCTACCTTCATCTCTTAGAAATTCCTCTGATCTACATTCCTTTAAGTCAGATCTGAAAACTTACCTTTTCCGTAAGCATTTTTGTTCTGGGCGGAATGGTTAAACCAAGGTATGCTTGTTGGCAAGTATCTCTGTGCTAGTATTTTTATGGTCCTGTTTTAATGCATTGTGTATTTTATGTAGTTTCGGTCTTAGATGTGATGTCATTTTTTCTATCTGGTTATTTTTAATGGGCGTGTGTGTGTGTGTGTGTGTGTGTGTGTGTGTGTGTGTGTGTGTGTGTGTGTGTGTGTGTGCGTGAGTGCATGTGTTTGTGAGGTTACAATGCTCTGGTACTCGTGTGTAAGTGTGTAGACATGTTAGTGTGTCCGAACATAATTCTATGTTAGAAAATAAGAAATATTTTAATTCTTGTGTGATTTTGTTTTTTGTGCAGTTGATATTTAAAGTCAGTGTGTGTGTGTCTGTAAGGGAGGGACATTTATATATCTGTGTGTGTGTGTGTGTGTGTGTGTGTGTGTGTGTGTGTGTTATATTGTTTTAATCTAAGCCTTATTTATTTCATAGCTTTTATAATCTTTAGTGTGCTTTTGCATTCATATGAACACACTGGATGTTTTCCACTGTCCGATAGCGGTTGATATGTTTTTTCATGGCGTTTATAGTCAGTTATGATGTAAGGCGCTTTGAGCAGCACTGGTGCTGGATATCGCGTTATAGAAAAACTATGTATTATTATTTATTGTTCGTCTACCTCTGTGTGTGTGTGTGTGTGTGTGTGTGTGTGTGTGTCTGCACAACAGCAGCTACAGCAGTGTCGTCCCGTTAACGAAAACCGTGCTGATTCAGCCAATGATTATTGGTGGCCCCATATCACGTGACCACGTGTGTCTCCCCCACCCCTCTCCCGCCCCCGCTACTGCCCCACCCCTCCCACATGTCTATACACGGTGAGAACAATATCTCACTGTCACAGAACCGAAAACGTTTATCGGCACAATTTGTTCGATATTTAACACGTGTGTGTGTGTGTGTGTGTGTGTGTGTGTGTGTGTGTGTGTGTGTGAGTTTTACCCTCTCCTTTGCAAAAGAAACAGAATAGATACAAAGAAGATGAAGAAGAAGCATTGAAGGATTCAGACGGAGATGAACAAGAACAAGAATGTTTACAACGACGACGGGGACGACAATATCAAAAACAAGAAAAGAATAATAATAATAACAACAACAACAATGATAATAATGATAATGAAAACAACAACAAGAACAACAATAACATAAAAAATAAAAGTAATAATAATAATAATAATAACAGTAATAATGATAATGTGTGTGTGTGAAAACAGGGAAGCATGGCAGCAAGGTGTGTGAAAACAGGGACACCAAGACAGCAAGGTATGTGAAAACAGTGACACCACGTCCAGGTGTGTGAAAACAGGGACACCACGTCAAGGTGTGTGAAAACAGGGACACCACGTCAAGGTGTGTGAAAACAGGGACACCACGTCAAGGTGTGTGAAAACAGGGACACCACGTCCAGGTGTGTGAAAACAGGGACACCAAGACAGCAAGGTGTGTGAAAACAGTGACATCACATCAAGGTGTGTGAAAACAGGGACACCAAGACAGCCAGGTGTGTGAAAACAGGGACACCAAGACAGCAAGGTATGTGAAAACAGGGACACCACGTCAAGGTGTGTGAAAACAGTGACACCACGTCAAGGTGTGTGAAAACAGGGACACCACGTCAAGGTGTGTGAAAACAGGGACACCACGTCAAGGTGTGTGAAAACAGTGACATCACATCAAGGTGTGTGAAAACAGTGACACCACGTCAAGGTGTGTGAAAACAGGGACACCACATCAAGGTGTGTGAAAACAGGGACACCACGTCAAGGTGTGTGAAAACAGTGACATCACATCAAGGTGTGTGAAAACAGGGACACCACGTCAAGGTGTGTGAAAACAGGGACACCACGTCAAGGGGTGTGAAAACAGGGACACCACGTCAAGGGGTGTGAAAACAGGGACACCACGTCAAGGTGTGTGAAAACAGGGACACCACGTCAAGGTGTGTGAAAACAGGGACACCACGTCAAGGTGTGTGAAAACAGTGACATCACATCAAGGTGTGTGAAAAAAGGGACACCAAGACAGCCAGGTGTGTGAAAACAGGGACACCAAGACAGCAAGGTGTGTGAGAACAGGGACACCACGTCCAGGTGTGTAAAAACAGTGACATCACATCAAGGTGTGTGAAAACAGGGACACCAAGACAGCCAGGTGTGTGAAAACAGGGACACCAAGACAGCAAGGTGTGTGAAAACAGTGACACCACGTCAAGGTGTGTGAAAACAGGGACACCACATCAAGGTGTGTGAAAACAGTGACACCACATCAAGGTGTGTGAAAACAGGGACACCAAGACAGCCAGGTGTGTGAAAACAGGGACACCAAGACAGCAAGGTATGTGAAAACAGGGACACCACGTCAAGGTGTGTGAAAACAGTGACACCACGTCAAGGTGTGTGAAAACAGGGACACCACGTCAAGGTGTGTGAAAACAGTGACATCACATCAAGGTGTGTGAAAACAGTGACACCACGTCAAGGTGTGTGAAAACAGGGACACCACATCAAGGTGTGTGAAAACAGGGACACCACGTCAAGGTGTGTGAAAACAGTGACATCACATCAAGGTGTGTGAAAACAGGGACACCACGTCAAGGTGTGTGAAAACAGGGACACCACGTCAAGGGGTGTGAAAACAGGGACACCACGTCAAGGGGTGTGAAAACAGGGACACCACGTCAAGGTGTGTGAAAACAGGGACACCACGTCAAGGTGTGTGAAAACAGGGAAACCACGTCAAGGTGTGTGAAAACAGTGACATCACATCAAGGTGTGTGAAAAAAGGGACACCAAGACAGCCAGGTGTGTGAAAACAGGGACACCAAGACAGCAAGGTGTGTGAGAACAGGGACACCACGTCCAGGTGTGTAAAAACAGTGACATCACATCAAGGTGTGTGAAAACAGGGACACCACATCAAGGTGTGTGAAAACAGTGACACCACATCAAGGTGTGTGAAAACAGGGACACCACATCAAGGTGTGTGAAAACAGGGACACCACATCAAGGTGTGTGAAAACAGGGACACCACGTCAAGGTGTGTGAAAACAGGGACACCACGTCAAGGTGTGTGAAAACAGTGACATCACATCAAGGTGTGTGAAAACAGGGACACCACATCAAGGTGTGTGAAAACAGGGACACCACATCAATGGGTGTGAAAACAGGGACACCACGTCAAGGTGTGTGAAAACAGGGACACCACGTCAAGGTGTGTGAAAACAGGGACACCACGTCCAGGTGAGTGAAAACAGTGACACCACGTCAAGGTGTGTGAAAACAGGGACACCACGTCAAGGGGTGTGAAAACAGGGACACCACGTCAAGGTGTGTGAAAACAGGGACACCACGTCAAGGTGTGTGAAAACAGGGACACTACGTCCAGGTGTGTGAGAACAGGGACACCACGTCCAGGTGTGTGAAAACAGGGACACCAAGACAGCAAGGTTTGTGAAAACAGTGACATCACGTCCAAGTGTGTGAAAACAGGGACACCAAGACAGCAAGGTGTGTGAAAACAGGGACACCACGTCAAGGTGTGTGAAAACAGTGACACCACATTAAGGTGTGTGAAAACAGGGACACTACGTCAAGGTGTGTGAGAACAGGGACACCACGTCAAGGTGTGTGAAAACAGTGACACCACATTAAGGTGTGTGAAACCAGGGACACTACGTCAAGGTGTGTGAGAACAGGGACACCACATCAAGGTGTGTGAAACCAGGGACACCACGTCAAGGTGTGTGAAAACAGGGACACCACGTCAAGGTGTGTGAAAACAGGGACACCACGTCAAGGGGTGTGAAAACAGGGACACCACGTCAAGGTGTGTGAAACCAGGGACACTACGTCAAGGTGTGTGAAAACAGGGACACCACGTCAAGGTGTGTGAAAACAGGGACACCACGTCAAGGTGTGTGAAAACAGGGACACCACGTCAAGGTGTGTGAAAACAGGGACACCACGTCAAGGGGTGTGAAAACAGGGACACCACGTCAAGGTGTGTGAAACCAGGGACACTACGTCAAGGGGTGTGAAAACAGGGACACCACGTCCAGGTGAGTGAAAACAGTGACACCACATCAAGGTGTGTGAAAACAGGGACATCACGTCCAGGTGTGTGAAAACAGGGACACCAAGACAGCAAGGTGTGTGAAAACAGGGACACCACGTCAAGGTGTGTTAAAACAGGGACACCACATCAAGGTGTGTGAAACCAGGGACACTACGTCAAGGTGTGTGAGAACAGGGACACCACATCAAGGTGTGTGAAACCAGGGACACTACGTCAAGGTGTGTGAAAACAGGGACACCACGTCAAGGTGTGTGAAAACAGGGACACCACGTCAAGGGGTGTGAAAACAGGGACACCACATTAAGGTGTGTGAAACCAGGGACACTACGTCAAGGTGTGTGAGAACAGGGACACCACGTCCAGGTGTGTGAAAACAGGGACACCAAGACAGCAAGGTTTGTGAAAACAGGGACACCAAGACAGCAAGGTATGTGAAAACAGGGATACCACGTCAAGGTGTGTGAAAACAGGGACACCACCTCCAGGTGTGTGAAAACAGGGACACCACATCAAGGTGTGTGAAAGCAGGGACACCAAGTCAAGGTGTGGGAAAACAGGGACACCACATCAAGGTGTGTGAAAACAGGGACACTACGTCAAGGTGTGTGAAAACAGGGACACCACATCAAGGTGTGTGAAAACAGGGACACCACATCAAAATGTGTGAAAACAGGGACACTACGTCAAGGTGTGTGAAAACAGGGACACCACATTAAGGTGTGTGAAACCAGGGACACTACGTCAAGGTGTGTGAGAACAGGGACACCACGTCCAGGTGTGTGAAAACAGGGACACCAAGACAGCAAGGTTTGTGAAAACAGGGACACCAAGACAGCAAGGTATGTGAAAACAGGGACACCACGTCAAGGTGTGTGAAAACAGGGACACCACCTCCAGGTGTGTGAAAACAGGGACACCACATCAAGGTGTGTGAAAACAGGGACACCACGTCAAGGTGTGTGAAAACAGGGACACCACGTCAAGGTGTGTGAAAACAGGGACACCACATCAAGGTGTGTGAAAACAGGGACACCACGTCAAGGTGTGTGAAAACAGGGACACTACGTCAAGGTGTGTGAAAACAGGGACACCACGTCAAGGTGTGTGAAAACAGGGACACCACATCAAAATGTGTGAAAACAGGGACACCACGTCAAGGTGTGTGAAAACAGGGACTCCACGTCAAGGTGTTGCTGTGGGCACAACAGTGTAGAAGAGGTCATTTGTAAGGACGTCCTGCTGGATTTTTTTTTTTTTATATACTACATTCGAATAAAATTATAACATGCAACCACACACACACACACACACACACACACACACACACACACACACAGAGAGAGAGAGAGAGAGAGAGAGAGAGAGAACTCAGAACTCAGTACTCAAAACGTTTTTATTCAAGGATTAAGATTTTAGGCATAGCCTATTCTTCCAATCTGTCCTCGCTAACCTACATCTATTACAGATAGCACACACATAAATGAAAGGAAAAGGTTTTCATGCAGAAGGGTATACATAATGAAGAAAACAACCCCACCCCCACCCCCACCCCCACACCCGTGCACACACATGCATACACACACTGACGCTCGCGCGCGAGCGCACACACATGCATACCCACACACGCACGCACACACACTGACAGCACCCCCTCCCTCCGACCCCCCTCCCTCACACACACACACACTAAGACTGACAGATGGATAGGACAGTAAGTCACAGAGAGAGAGACAGAGAGATGTCATCAGTGTAGAAGTTCCAGAAACATCCGGGTGTTCCTGGCGCCAACACTGTTCAGCCTCATGTTCTCTGCAATGCTTACTGATGCCTTTAGAGATGGCGATGTTGGAATCGGCCTAAAGTACCAAACAGATGGCAAGTTGTTTAACCTCAGAAGGCTTCAAGCAAAAACGAAGGTCATGACAGACATCATCAGAGACTTTTTGTTTGCTGATGATTGTGCCCTCAACGCTGGATCTGAAGCTGACATACAACTCAGCGTTGACAAGTTTGCCACTGCCAGCAGGAACTTCGGCCTTCCCATCATTCGAGGAAAACTGAAGTTCTCCATCAGCCAGCCCCAGGGAAACCCACGTCAGAGACTCAGTGCGGTGGAGCGGTTCACATACCTTGGCAGCACACTGTCACGAAATGCGACCATCGACGATGAAGTGAACGTCAGGATTGCAAGAGCAAGCGCAACCTTTGGCAGACTATGCAAATGTCTGGAACAAAAGAGGCATTGGTCTTGAGACCAAGCTAAAGGTCTACAGAGCAGTAGTTCTCCCCACACTACTGTACGCCTGCGAAACTTGGACAGTGTACCAACGACATGCCAAGAAGCTGAACCACTTCCACACAACATGCCTCAGGAAGCTACTGAACATCAAGTGGCAAGAGAGGACCCCAGACACGGAGGTGCTTGCAAAAGCCACCCTTCCCAGCATCTTCACCATCCTGATGCAGTCGCAGCTTCGCTGGGCTGGACACGTGGCGCACATGCCAGACCATCGGCTGCCCAAAAGGCTCTTCTATGGCGAGCTGAAACAAGGGAAGAGATAATACTAATGGTATTTATATAGCGCTGGATCTTGTGCAGAGACAAATCAAAGCGCTTTCGCACCAGTCATTCACAGGCATGCATAACTCTAATACTGTAGAAACTAAAGACAAGGAAGGGCAGGCAAGGGAGGCTATTTTGGGAAGAGGTGGGTTTTAAGGCCAGACTTGAAAGAGCTGAGTGTGGACACTTGACGAAGCGAAAAAGGAAGTTCATTCCAATCGCAAGGTCCAGAAACAGAGAAAGAACGGCGGCCAATAGTCGAGTGTTTGAATCTGGGTATGCGTAAACAGAGTGGATCCGAGGCCGATCGTAGTGAGCGAGATGGAGTGTAGAGGTGAAGGCAGCCGCAGAGATAGGAAGGGGCAGTTCTGTGAATGCATCTATAACATAGAGTGCTGATCTTGTACTTTATTCGGTGTGAGACAGGGAGCCAGTGGAGATGTTGCAAAAGAGGAGTGATGTGCTCAGATCTTTTCTTTCTGAGGACGAGTCGGGCAGCAGAGGTTTGTATGCGCTGAAGGGGCTGAATGGATGAAGCAGGCAGACCAGACAATAAAGAGTTACAGTAGTCAAGGCGAGAGAGAATGAAAGAAACGACAAGTCTAGATGTTGCGTCAGTGGATAGATATTTCCGGACGGCACTGATGCGTCGCAGTTGACAGTAGCAGGACTGACATGTCTGACTGATAAATGTTTGCATGGACAGTGTATTGTCAAGGACAACACCGAGGTTCCTGACTGACGTGAAAAGAGGGATGGATGTACTGTCAAGTTTGATTGTGTCAATTGTGATGGAAGACAGTTTTTGTTTAGTTCCTATGATCATTGCTTCAGTTTTGTCCGCGTTCAATTGTAACTTATTTCGAGTCATCCAGTTTTGAATGTCCAGGAAGCAGTTGGATGTTTCTTGCAAGAGCGACAACAATTTTTCAGGGGTATCACTCTTCTGGAATTGAGTGTCATCAGCATAAGAATGATGACTGATATTATGGCGGTTGATAATTTCAGCGAGAGGAGCAGTGTACAGTGTGAAGAGCAATGGGCCTAAAACAGATCCCTGTGGGACTCCATGTTCGATTTTAACGGGTTCAGATTGGAAATGATCAACAGTGACAGACTGGAATCGATCAGTGAGATAAGATTTGAACCAGTTTAGAACAGTGCCGTTGATACCAAATGTAAAATGAAGATCACACGGAGGACAGAAGAAGCGCTTCAGAGATACTCTGAAAGTCTCTCTGAAAGCGTTTGATATCAACCCTGACTCCTGGGAGGAATCTGCAGTGGACCGTTACAAATGGCGCGCTGCTGTGCACAAAGGCGCCAAGTTGTGCGAGGCCAACAGGACTGCTGCAGCTGTTCAGAAGAGGCAAGCCAGAAAGTCACGGGCAAACAAGTTCCCTGACAATGATATGCCTGTCTTTGTCTGCCCCAACTGTCAGCGAACATTTCGTGCGCAGATTGGACTATTCAGCCATCTGCGCATTCACAGACAGATTCATGAGCATCCCCCCCACCACCACCACCCTTCCCCCATCCCCCAGCTGGATGACAACGATGGCCATAATCGATTTCGATGGACACACCCCCCAACCACCACCACCATTGTTATTGTCTCTGAAATCTACGTGTGGCAAGTGCAGCATACTACAGTGACTACCACCATCACCAATATTACTTGGACATTTGTCACGATTATGATAGAACGAAATGAATAGATTTATGCGTGCATAAGAAATAGAAAGAAAAAAGGAAAGAGCAAAACAAAACACGATGAAATGAGAAAGCAAGAAAAGAACAGCGACAATAACTGATACAGTAAATAAGACATAACTGACCCCTTTGTTACTGTCTACAGTAATTCAAAGATCAGAGTTATTTACTGTTGGAAGGGGTGAAGATGTTTATCAGACTTGATTTGAAAATAGGAAGAGAACTGTCCGTTTGTATGTGCAAAGGAAGGGAGTTCCACAGGGATGCACCCGAAAATGCAAAACTAGTTTGGAACAAATCAATTCGGGTACGTGGCAAAATTTATTTGTTAGAGCCGTATCGGCATGAGGCTCGTGTAAGCAGGTGTTTGAGATATTGTGGTGCTAAGGTATTGTTGAATTCTAGCTGGTTTTGAAGTGGAAGGATATTAAATCTGGCTTGCCTTTTTAACGTTGACAGTGAGTGATCTGATAGAATTAATCTGGCTGCTCTCTTGTAGAGAGAATTTAGTTTCTTAAGATGAACATCTGCAGCACAGTTCCAGACAACAGACGCATAGTTGACGTGAGAAAGACAGTGAGCGTGGAAGAACATTTTGCGAGCTTCACTGTTTATGTAAGGTTTGAGCTGATTGAGTAAGAACAGACTGCGTGCCAACCTTTTACAGACAGAATCAATGTGCGAGAGAGAGAGAGAGAGTGTGTGTGTGTGTGTGTGTGAGAGAGAGAGAGAGAGAGAGAGAGAGAGAGAGAGAGAGAGAGAGAGAAGATTTAACGGACTGATAACGGGAGAAGGTGATTTTTATGCAAATTGGCCTGCCTTCAATCCATAGGTCTTTGCAAAACAATTACAGTATTTTTCGTGGAATCAATTTCCAGTTTAATTACAATCTCACCAGACTGCACTCCAGTCTGATGTTATACAGACACGCGCACTCACAAACGGACGCACAAACGTACATACAAACGCACACACACACACACAAACACACACACACACACACACACACACACACACACACACACACATGGAAAGAGTGAGAGATAGGAGGGGGAGGTAACCGTTGGAAAATTACAGTTCCATGTCAAAGTAAAGCAGATGGGATAATTAAGCAGATCGCCAGCTGTGAATTGAGGACGTGTTTTAGGGAGTTTGTGTGGGTGGTGGGGGTGGGGTGGGGGAGGGGTGGGGGAGAGGTAGGGGTGGCTGAGAACTGAATAAAAGTTGAGGATGTCTGATGGTCCACGTCTGCTTCCATCTGGACACCTGGCTGCCTGGCTCTGTTAGCGGAAAGGTCTGAACTCTCTGTCTCTGTCTCTCTCTGTCTGTCTCGCTGTCTGTCTATGTCTGTGTCTGTCTGTCTGTCTCTGTCTGTCTCTGTCTCTGTCTGTCTCTGTCTGTCTATGTCTATCTGTCTGTCTCTGTCTGTCTCTGTCTATGTCTGTCTCTGTCTGTCTATGTCTATCTGTCTGTCTCTGTCTCTGTCTCTCACGCCAACTATCGTTCAGTTCTAACCCCCAAGGGGTGAGAAGTAAGGATGGTTGTTAAGTATCAGTATCAGCATCGGTAGCTCAAGGAGGCGTCACTGCGTTCGGACAAATCCATATACGCTACACCACATCTGCCAAGCAGATGCCTGACCAGCAGCGTAACACAACGCGCTTTGTCAGGCCTTGAGAAAAACAAAAACAAAAATAAAATAAATGAAATAAAATAAATAAATAAATTAATAAATTAAATTAAATAAATAAGAAAATAAAATGAATAAAAAACAAAACAAACAAACAAAAAAATAAAATAAACAAATAAATAAATAAATGAATAAAATGAAAAAGAATTAAGTAAATAAATAAATAATTAATTAATTGATAGATACATAAAAGAGAACTACTACTAATAATGATAATATCTATAAGGCGCAAAAACTTGATGAAGTCAAGTGTAAGCTCTCAAAAAAACCAAAAAAAACAACAAAAAACAAAAAAAACAAAAAATATATATATATATATAATAAAATAAATAAATTAAATAATAATAATAATAATAATAATAATAAATAAATACATAAATAGAATGAAATGAAATAAATAAAAAAGGCAACAATGATGATGAATAAGCAAATAAATGTAAAACATGCAGACACACATTCACACATACACATACACATGCATAACAGATATGCAACAAACATGCAGTTTCACAGATATGGAAGCACAATCAAATACACATAAACGTACATGAGCCCCAATACACACACACACACACACACACACACGCACACACATTACCCTGCACCTCTCACTCCCCTCCTCCACACACTCATTTTTAGGTTGTTAAGTTCACAGTTGTTGCAATTGCTTTCAGGTGCTAAAAACTAAACAGCACAATTTTCTTCTTTGATTGCAGGTGCTAAAAATAGAACGTAACCGTTGTTTTTTGTGTGGTTCAATTCCACATAAAATTATTGTTAAAACATTTAAATTCGCTTTCAGTTTCAATGAGGCGTCAGAGCTTGACGACTGCTCCGTGTGCTGGAATCCACACCTCCTTTCAGGAAAACAGACAGAAAAAGGAATGTAGAAGGTGCTTGGCATGCACTGTCCCAATGCACTGGTCAGGCCTTGATACAAAAAGGTTGCCACTGACGTTTTGTTTCAGAGATTATTGTTGGTTTCCATAATCTCTCTTGTATAAAAGCCAAACAGGTTGTTCGTGTTTCATGGTTACTCCTTTAAAGAAAAAAAAGTGTTTGTTTTTTTCAAACGAAGAACACTTGGCTTAAAAGCAGATATACCTTCATGGACATGGAAACACTGACATACGAGAATTTCACAAACAAGGCCTTCAGAAAAACGAAAAATGTCCGATAAACAGGGAAGGAATCCAATGAAATGAGTACCATTTATTCACATTCTCAGTTTCGAGCGGGAAATAGTGTTATCCAAAAGACAGCTTTGTGTCATAAACAAAGGTGACATTCAGAACTAGGGACCAACGACAACTGGACACGACTGTCCACTCAGAACCATGACAACTGGACACGACTGTCCACTCAGAACCATGACAACTGGACACGACTGTCCACTCAGAACCATGACAACTGGACACGACAGTCCACTCAGAACCATGACAACTGGACACGACAGTCCACTCAGAACCAGACACAGGTAGCAGTGGCACCAACCCAGGAACAAGGCTGACGTGGCTAAACTGCTGAAGACATGTACAAGAGTGTTCGTTGTCTGGCGATTGACATCAAGTGCTGGAAACATGAAACAGTCAGTTTCCACACGGGAAAGGCCGTCAACTTCAAGGCTGTTGAGGAGTTCAGTCCCTTAGTTTCCCCAGGAGGACAGTCATCCTGAAGTCTGTTGAGGAATTCAGTCCGTTAGTTTCCAGTGAACACAGAAAGACCATGAGCCTGAAGTCTGTTGAGGAATTCAGTCCATTAGTTTCTTCAGGAGAAAGATCATCAGCCTGAAGTCTGTTGAGGAATTCAGTCCGTTAGTTTCTTCAGGAGAAAGATCATCAGCCTGAAGTCTGTTGAGAAATTCAGTCCGTTAGTTTCTTCAGGAGAAAGATCATCAGCCTGAATTCTGTTGAGGAATTCAGTCCGTTAGTTTCTTCAGGAGAAAGACCACCAGCCTGAAGTCTGTTGAGAAATTCAGTCCGTTAGTTTCTTCAGGAGAAAGATCATCAGCCTGAGGTCTGTTGAGAAATTCAGTCAATTAGTTTCTTCAGGAGAATGATCATCAGCCTGAAGTCTGTTGAGAAATTCAGTCCGTTAGTTTCTTCAGGAGAAAGATCATCGGTCTCACGGTTGGTGAGGAATTCAGTTTCCTCGGGAGGAAGGCTGTAACGCCTGTCTGTAAACATGGTAACAGCCTGGACACAGGCACCGCCACAACCTTCACCACCACCACCACCACAACACCTATCACCACAAACACCCCTATACCCACCACCACAACCACCGCGACAAGTACAACAGCAAGAACAGGTTTTGATGTCGTCCGTTTCCAGACACAACAATATGGACAATTTTTATGTCGTCCATTTTCACACCACAGCAACTTTTAGTGTGGTCCATTTCCACACCACCACAACAACTTTTAGTGTGGTCCATCTCTACACCACAGCAACAACTTTTAGTGTGGTCCATTTCCACACCAACACCACAACTTTTAGTGTGGTCCATTTCCACACCACAACAACTTTTAGGTCCATTTTCACACCACAAGAACAACTTTAATGTGGTCCATTTCCACACCACAAAAAGAACAACTTTCAATGGAATCGATTTCCACACCACACCACCTTGTATTGTGATCCATTTCACACCACAACGACAACAATAAGAACAACTTTTGATGTCGTCCATTTTCACAAAACAACAGCAAGAACAACTTTCGATGTGATCGATTTCCCCATCACAACAACAAGAACAACTTTCCATGTGATAGATTTCCACACCACAACAACAAGAACAACTTTCCATGTGATCGATTTGCACATCACAACAACAAGAACAACTTTCCATGTGATCGATTTGCACATCACAACATCTTTTAATGTAGTCAGTTTAGTGCGGTCACTTTCCACACAACTGAACAAATGTTACTGTGGTCAATTTCCACACCACAACATGAACAACTTTTACTGTGGTCAATTTCCACACAACAACTGAACAACTTTTACTGTGGTCAATTTCCACACAACAACTGAACAACTTTTACTGTGGTCAATTTCCACACAACAACTACTGAACAACTTTTACTGTGGTCAATTTCCATACAACTGAACAACTTTTACTGTGGTCAATTTCCCCACAACATCTGTACAACTTTTACTGTGGTTCATTTCCACTCCACAACGACAGTAATAATAACAACTTGTGGGGTGATTCGCTTGGACAATTAGATGATGGGGAAGGATGTCCGAACTGTTCTGCCTAGTAATATACCTTCTGAAAATGTAGCTGATAAGTTTATTGATTATTTCACTACTAAAACAGATATATTTAGAAGCAGGTTTGATTCTCCTACTAATTTTGGCGAATCTGATACTTTTGATGGAACACAATTCAATACATTCCAGACAGTTACCAAGGAACAGGTAAAAAATGTCATTCTCAAGATGCCAAAGAAATCATGCAGTCTCGATCCTATCCCACATTCTATATTTTACCAATGTTCAGAAGAATTACTACTTACTACAACAAATATGAATATATCCTTGACTTTAGGTGTTGTTCCACAGTCCTTCAAGCATGCCTTGGTGTGTCCCCTTTTGAAGAAAGCTAGACTTGATCCCGAAAAGCTGAAAAACTATAGACGAGTATCAAACCTCCCATTTCTGTCTAAAGTTTTAGAGCGTATTGTGCTTGGCCAGCTTATCAAACATCTTGAGATCCACAGTGTCCTGGAGCCATTTCAGTCAGCGTACATAAAGGGACACAGCAAGGAAACGGCCTTATTACGTGTGGTCAATGACCTGTTGCTAGCATCTGATGCAGGCAAGGTATCCGTTCTGTTACTGCTGAACCTTTCTGCAGCATTTGACACGATAGACCATGACATTATGCTCAGAAGGTTGTGTGCTGTGTTCGGACTCAATGGTACTGTTCTGAAATGGTTTCATTCCTACTTATCAGGTCGCACACACTCTGTCCTTGTAAATGGAAACCAGTCTGTTCCGTCTGTGCTCAGATATGGGGTACCACAAGGTTCCTTCCTGGGGCCAGTACTCTTTACAATGTACACACAACGTCTAAGTTTGGTCATCCAACAGTCTGTACCTCATAATCATCTGTTTGCTGACGATTCTCAACTGCATGATTCTATTATTCCCTCTGAAATTCCATGTTTAACTTCTAAATTTAAAACTGGTATAGAAAATGAAGCAAAGTGGATGAAATAAAACAAACTAAAAATGAATGATGATAAAACAGAACTCATATTGACTGGTAATAAAAAAAAAAAAAGCTCAAGCAGATGAATACAACATCTATCATTTGTTTTGGCATAGAAATTTCTTTCTCTAGTTCTGTCCGCAATCTTGGTTTTTACCTGGATTCATCCCTCGCGATGGAAACTCATGTGAACCACCTGTGTAAAGGTCTTTACTTTCAGCTTCGTAAGATTTGTAAAATCCGCCCCTTCCTCTATGTTGATGCTGCTAACAAACTTGCTGTTGCCTGCATTTTATCCCGCCTAGATTATTGCAATTTTCTCTTAGCTGGCCTTCCCAATGATAAACTCTACAAGCTTAAAAAAAAATACAGAATAGTGCAGTTCGACTTGTCCTTAAAAGTCGAGGACAGAGAGTGCTACTGCTCTCCTGTCCTATCTACCTTTAAAGCAAATCTTAAAACTTATCTCTTAAAAAAATACTTGTCATAACTCAAATAGTGCTGTTGTCCCAGGATCATGGATATGTGAGTGTGTGTGATGGGTGAGTAGAGAGAATGGGGATGGGTAGTTGGATAGTGGTGGTGTGGTTCGAAAGGGATAATGATTTTTACCCCTTTTACCTTTTCTATCCAAAACTTTAATTTACTTTTTTTTTTTTTTTTAACAAAATCTATGGCATGCAGATCACAATTATGCTCCTTTTTACATGTATGTATTTTAAGTGAAAATTGCTGTTATCTCAGCCGTTTAATCATGTGCGTGTGTGCGTGTGCGTGTGCGTGTGCGTGTGTGTGTGTGTGTGTGTGTGTGTGTGTTTGTGTCAGTGTTGGAGTGTAACAGTTGTAGTATTGAGAGTGTGTCACTGTGAGTTTTATGCATTGTGTTTTTATAATGTTAATGATTCTGTTCTATGTTTCTACCACTTTTTATATGCTTTCTTGTTTCAGTTTAGGTACTGGATTGTAAAGCGCTCAGAGCTTGCTTATGCTTGTATTATAGCGCTATATGAAAATAAAATATCATTATTGATATTATTATTATTATTATTCACTTACACACCACGAGCACCAGATCAACTTGTGATGCACTCATTTACACACCACCACCACCACCACCACCACCAGATCAACTTGCGATGCACTCATTTACACACCACCACCACCACCAATAGGTCAACTTGTGATGCACTCATTTACACACCACCACCACCACCACCACCAGATCAACTTGTGATGCACTCATTTACACACCACCACCACCACCAATAGGTCAACTTGTGATGCACTCATTTACACACCACCACCACCACCAATAGATCAACTTGTGATGCACTCATTTACACACCACCACCACCACCAATAGATCAACTTGTGATGCACTCATTTACACAACACGATAACAGCACCAACCAGAACAAGAGGGCGGGGGAATGGAGACGTGGAGATGGAGATAGGAACAGGCGAAGAGGTGGAGATAGGATCAGGCGAAGAGGTGGAGATAGGAACAGGCGAAGAGGTGAAAGAGAAAAACAAGAACAACAACTACAAAGCAGCAACAACATGGATGTCAGTAATGACGACGATGGTGTTTATGATGCTGATGATGACTACGATACTCGTGATAATGTTGATAGATGGTGTTTATGATGCTGATGATGACTACGATACTCGTGATAATGTTGATAGATGGTGATTATGATGCTGATGATGACTACGATACTCGTGATAATGTTGATAGATGGTGATTATGATGCTGATGATGACTACGATACTCGTGATAATGTTGATAGATGGTGATTATGATGCTGATGATGACTACCATACTCGTCATAATGTTGACAGATGGTGTTTATGATGCTGATGATGACTACGATACTCGTGATAATGTTGATAGATGGTGTTTATGATGCTGATGATGACTACCATACTCGTGATAATGTTGATAGATGGTGTTTATGATGCTGATGATGACTACCATACTCGTGATAATGTTGACAGATGGTGTTTATGATGCTGATGATGACTACCATACTCGTGATAATGTTGACAGATGGTGTTTATGATGCTGATGATGACTACGATACTCGTGATAATGTTGATAGATGGTGATTATGATGCTGATGATGACTACGATACTCGTGATAATGTTGATAGATGGTGTTTATGATGCTGATGATGACTACGATACTCGTGATAATGTTGACAGATGGTGTTTATGATGCTGATGATGACTACCATACTCGTGATAATGTTGATAGATGGTGTTTATGATGCTGATGATGACTACGATACTCGTGATAATGTTGATAGATGGTGTTTATGATGCTGATGATGACTACGATACTCGTGATAATGTTGACAGATGGTGTTTATGATGCTGATGATGACTACCATACTCGTGATAATGTTGACAGATGGTGTTTATGATGCTGATGATGACTACGATACTCGTGATAATGTTGACAGATGGTGATTATGATGCTGATGATGACTACGATACTCGTGATAATGTTGACAGATGGTGATTATGATGCTGATGATGACTACCATACTCGTGATAATGTTGACAGATGGTGATTATGATGCTGATGATGACTACGATACTCGTGATAATGTTGACAGATGGTGTTTATGATGCTGATGATGACTACGATACTCGTGATAATGTTGATAGATGGTGATTATGATGCTGATGATGACTACCATACTCGTCATAATGTTGACAGATGGTGTTTATGATGCTGATGATGACTACGATACTCGTGATAATGTTGATAGATGGTGATTATGATGCTGATGATGACTACCATACTCGTGATAATGTTGATAGATGGTGTTTATGATGCTGATGATGACTACCATACTCGTGATAATGTTGATAGATGGTGTTTATGATGCTGATGATGACTACCATACTCGTGATAATGTTGACAGATGGTGATTATGATGCTGATGATGACTACCATACTCGTGATAATGTTGACAGATGGTGATTATGATGCTGATGATGACTACCATACTCGTGATAATGTTGACAGATGATGATTATGATGCTGATGATGACTACCATACTCGTGATAATGTTGATAGATGGTGTTTATGATGCTGATGATGACTACCATACTCGTGATAATGTTGACAGATGGTGATTATGATGCTGATGATGACTACCATACTCGTGATAATGTTGATAGATGGTGTTTATGATGCTGATGATGACTACCATACTCGTGATAATGTTGACAGATGGTGTTTATGATGCTGATGATGACTACCATACTCGTGATAGCTGATGTTGACTACGATACTCGTGATAATGTTGACAGATGGTGTTTATGATGCTCATGATGACTACGATACTCGTGATAATGTTGACAGATGGTGATTATGATGCTGATGATGACTACCATACTCGTCATAATGTTGACAGATGGTGATTATGATGCTGATGATGACTACCATACTCGTCATAATGTTGACAGATGGTGTTTATGATGCTGATGATGACTACCATACTCGTCATAATGTTGACAGATGGTGTTTATGATGCTGATGATGACTACGATACTCGTGATAATGTTGATAGATGGTGATTATGATGCTGATGATGACTACGATACTCGTGATAATGTTGATAGATGGTGTTTATGATGCTGATGATGACTACCATACTCGTGATAATGTTGACAGATGGTGATTATGATGCTGATGATGACTATGATACTCGTGATAATGTTGACAGATGCTGCAGCCGAATTCATGTTTAAAGTTTCAGTTTGCCAGGTTTATCAAAACCACCAAACATTTTGCACTGTTCAGTCCATCAAGATGTTGCTGCTGAAGGTGACGGTGATGACGATGATAACGGTGATGATGATGATAACGGTGATGGCGATGAAAGGGACGACAGGGAGACAGATGAAAGAGGTCCCTGGTCTGAAGGCTAGGTTCCTGTCGGTGGGGCTGGCAGGGGTGTGGGCCGTGGACACTGACTTCAAGGTGTACTACAGGAACAACACGCATGGCACCACTGGGAGAAGGGGCACTGACTGGGTATTTGTGTCAGGCAAGTGACTCCTCTGTGTGTGTGTGTGCGTGTGTGTGTGTGTGTGTGTGTGTGTGTAGGTGTGTGTGTCTGTGTCATTCTTTAGTTTAGCATCTTTAAACTTTAGTGTGTGTGTATGTGTGTGTTGTGTTGTGTTGTGTTGTGTGTGTGTGTGTGTGTGTGTGTGTGTGTGTGTGTGTGTGTGTGCCACTGTTAATCACTTTGTTGCTGTGCGCTGGGGTGTGTATAGTCCTTTTGTGGAGTCTCAGGTGTTGCTGGAGGTTGTTGTGGGCTGCTGCACAAAGGAGTCATCTACTTCAGAGCATTAATGCTGAAAGGACAACAAATGTTTACATGATGACTCATGTAAATGACGTACTTCATGGTTATGACGTAGTGGTTCGTCCTCTGTTGGTCCCCACCGGCACCCAGCTCTCACTTATGGTTCCTAGAAGCTGCTAGCATGCGGCAGCACCCAACCCCTGGGCAACGGCTTTGACAGGCTGGCTAAACTAGGTGAGGGTAGCCAATGGGTCTCAAACCCTTGGTGAGTTAGGGCTTGTCTACCCCAGCGGACCATCATGGTTCAACAAAGAGGAAGGCGGCTGCAGCAGAGCACTGTGGAGTGCTGAGGGCAGGATGAGGCATATAGGACATCCTGGTCATCCACTGCATCCGTTTCCATCTCCAGTCGTCTTGACCCTCGTCTTGCTACTGGATACAGATGGTCTCGGATAAGAGAGTGAGGTCGACGGTGCGCAACTCCTCACTATAAACAAAGTCATCGCGCAAGTCATCAGTCATCCTTCATCCCATACCATCATTTTCCCCAAGCCCTGTGGTGACAGGCGAGTGACGAAGCGACAGGTGTGGGTACACTGGCAGTCGTAGCCGCGGACCTGCACACAGGCGGCTTAGGCCATAGGGTCGTTTTTCACCGACTGGAGCAGCGGTGGAGATCGGCAGCCCCCTGAGCGACTGAGCAGCCCTCTTCAAGACAGCACTGCTCACCTCCATGGCATATGGAAGGGGCTAGAAAAGGTGCCCCAAACATTGCCTGCTCCACACCACCCTAGTCAGCATACCGCGGCTGACGGGAACCCTACTCAAGTGGTTGACACACAAAGGAAAGAAAGAAGAAAACAAGGAGCACCCCACTGACCAATGCCACATGGAACGTGCGTACGCTTCTGGACAGAGGCGACCCAGACAGACCACACAGACGCACTGCACTCATTGCGAGTGAACTAGCAAGATACAACATCAACATCGCTGCCTTCAGTGAGACCAGACTGGCAGAAGAAGGCGAACTGTGTGAGCGAGGCGCAGGCTACACCTTCTTTTGGAGTGGCTGTGAACCTGAAGAGAGACGTCAGGCTGGAGTTGGCTTTGCAGTGAAGACAACCCTCGTTGGCAAGCTGGCTGCCCCCCCGAAAGGAGTGAACGATCGCCTGATGACGATGAAACTCCCTCTATGCAACGGGAAGAAGTTTACCACCATTGTCAGCGCCTACGCGCCCACCATGACCAACCCGGATGAGATCAAGGACAAGTTCTATGAGGACCTGAACGCTGTCATCACCACTGTTCCCAACGCAGACAAGCTAATCATTCTTGGTGACTTTAACGCGAGAGTTGGCTGTGACAGCACCTCCTGGGAAGGCGTGATCGGGAAGCATGGGGTTGGCAACTGTAACAGCAATGGTCAACTACTTCTCCAGACATAAGCCGAGCATGACCTTCTTATCACAAACACCGTCTTCTGCCTCCCTACCCGTAACAGGACGTCATGGATGCATCTTCGCTCTGGGCATTGGCATCTCATCGACTTTGTCATCGTCAGGAAGAGGGACAGGCAAGACCTACGAGTCACGAGGGCCATGTGTGGTGCCGAGTGCTGGACAGACCACCGCCTTATCGTCTCCAAGCTCAACCTCCGCATCCAACCCAAGAGACGGCCTCAGGGCATGAAAACACCCAAACGTCTAAATGTCAACAAGCTGGAGCTAGGCAACATCAAGCAGGGCTTTGCTGACACCCTGGAGGAACGCCTTGAGTCCACTGTGCTGGACAACCAGAATGTGGAGGCAGCATGGGGCGCACTGCATGAGACGGTGTACAACACTGCCATGGAGTGCCTAGGGCCTTCTGCCAGGAAGCACAAAGACTGGTTTGATGAGAACTGCACTGAAATCAAGCAGCTGCTGGTAGACAAACGCCAAGCCTACAGAGCCCACATTGAAGATCCCAAGTCACAGTCAAAGAAAGACATACTGAAGAGCGCACGCAGCACCATCCAGCTGAAGCTGCGGCAGATGCAGGATTCCTGGTTGAGCAACAAAGCTGATGAGATCCAGGGCTTTGCAGACAGGAACGACATGAAGAACTTCTATAACGGCCTGAAAGAAGTCTACGGTCCCACCACCTCCGGATCTGCTCCACTCAGTGCTGATGGTTCTACCCTGATCACTGACAAGGACGGGATCCTTGAGAGATGGGCTAAACACTTTGACAACCACCCTTCCACCATCAATGATGAAGCCATCGACTGACTCCACCAGGTGTCAGTCAGTCAGTCGTTGGATGCCATTCCAACTTTGGGGGAGACCCAGAAAGCTATCCGTCTGCTATCCAGTGGCAAAGCCCCTGGCTCAGACTCCATTCTAGCTGAGGTCTACAAAGAAGGTTGGCATGGCGCTGACTGAGAAGCTTTGTCAGCTGTTTCCAGCTCATCTGGCAGTATGAGGCAGTTCCACAGGACTTCAAACACGCTTCCATCATACACCTGTACAAGCGCAAAGGAAATCGTCAGGCCTGTGACAACCATCGTGAAATATCCTTGCTGTCTGTCGCAGGCAAGACTCTGGCCAGAGTGCTACTCAACTGTCTCACAGCGCACCTTGAGCAAGGTCTCCTACCAGAGAGCCAGTGTGGCTTCCGGAAAGAACGCAGGACTATCACATTGGTGTGTGCTGCCAGGCAGCTCCAGGAGAAGTGTCAGGAACAGAATGCCGACCTTTACTCCACCTATGTCAATCTGACCAAGGCCTTCGATACTGTTAGCAGAGATGGCCTTTGGAGAATCATGGCGAAGTACGGATGTCCCAGAAAGTTCATCACCATCATACGGCAACTACACGATGGGATGCTGGCCCGAGTCCAAGACAACGGAGAGACTTCAGAACCATTCCCTGTCTCCAACGGAGTCAAGCAAGGGTGTGTTCTTGCCCCCACCCTGTTCAGTCTCATGTTTACAGCCACGCTGACAGATGCCTTCAGAGACGCTGACGTAGGCATTGGCATCAGGTACCACACAGATGGTTCACTCTTCAACCTCAGGAGGCTTCAAGCAAAAACCAAGGTGAGGACAGACACCGTCAACGACTTCCTGTTTGCTGATGACTGCGCTCTCAATGCTGCCTCCGATGCTGACATGCAACATAGCGTCGACAAGTTCTCTGCTGCCTGTGACAACTTTGGCCTCACAATCAGCACAAAGAAGACTGAGGTGATGCACCAGCCAGCTCCAGGAAAGCCTTACGTTGAACCAAACATCTTCATCAACGGGCAATGACTGAATGCGGTGGACAAGTTCACATACCTGGGCAGTACACTCTCTCGCACAGTTGTCATCGACGACGAGGTGAATGCCAGACTTGCCAAAGCCACCGCTGCCTTCAACAGACTCCATAAGAACGTTTGGAACAGGAGAGGCATCACCCTGGAGAAGAAGCTCAAAGTATACAAGGCCATAGTTCTCACTACACTGCTCTATGGATGTGAATCATGGACGGTCTACAAACGCCACGCCAAAAAGCTGAACCACTTCCACACCACCAGCCTCAGAAAACTTCTCGGCATAAAGTGGCAAGAGAAGATCCCTGACACAGAGGTGCTCACTCGTGCAAACTTGCTCAGCATCTACACCATCTTGATGCAGGCCCAGCTGCGCTGGGCAGGCCATGTAGTTCGCATGCCAGACCACCGGCTCCCCAAGAAACTGCTGTATGGCGAACTCCAACATGGCAAGCGCTCCCATGGAGGCCAAAAGAAGCGCTTCAAAGACACTCTTAAAGCTTCTCTGAAGGCCTTCAACATCAGCCATGACACATGGGAGCTGAATGCAATGGACAGACCAAAGTGGCGTTCAGCTGTCCACAAAGGCGCCAAATCCTGTGAGGCCAACAGAATCGCTGCAGCAGAGCAACACAGACAGGCCAGAAAAAGCAGTGCCAGCAAGTCCCCTGTCCAAACTGCGTCAAAACTTTCCAGGCGCGGATTGGCCTGACCAGTCATCTGCGCACCCACAGAGCCCAACCCACCCACCCCCCAAAAAACTGCTACAACTCTCTACTAGCTAGTGTTCTTGATAAGAAACTGCTACAACTCTCTACCAGCTGGTGTTCTTGATAAGAAACTGCTACAACTCTCTACCAGCTGGTGTTCTTGATAACAAACTGCTACAACTCTCTACTAGCTGGTGTTCTTGATAACAAACTGCTACAAATCTCTACTAGCTGATGTCCTTGATAACAAACTGCTACAACTCTCTACTAGCTGGTGTCCTTGATAACAAACCGCTACACCTCTCTACCAGCTGGTGTCCTTGATAACAGACTGAATACACTTCAACGCATTTCGAATCAAACAGCCCGACACGTGCTCCGTAAAGTCATCAACGAGAATACTAGATCTTTGCTCAGAACATTTCAGTGACTTCCTGTCAGAGGAAGAATTCAATACAAACTTGCCTGTCTCTGCTTTCAATGCCTTTAGCACAACAGTATGCCACCGTGTCTTCTCTATCTATTCCATCCAACAGAATCGCTGCAGCAGCGCAACACAGACAGGCCAGAAAAAGCAGTGCCAGCAAGTCCCTGACAGCCGCCACCATCCCCTGTCCAAACTGCGTCAAAACTTTCCAGGCGCGGATTGGCCTGACCAGTCATCTGCGCACCCACAGAGCCCAACCCACCCACCCCCAAAAAACTGCTACAACTCTCTACTAGCTGTTGTTCTTGATAACAAACTGCTACAACTCTCTACCAGCTGGTGTTCTTGATAAGAAACTGCTACAACTCTCTACCAGCTGGTGTTCTTGATAACAAACTGCTACACCTCTCTACTAGCTGATGTCCTTGATAACAAACTGCTACAACTCTCTACTAGCTGGTGTTCTTGATAAGAAACTGCTACAACTCTCTACCAGCTGGTGTTCTTGATAACAAACTGCTACACCTCTCTACTAGCTGATGTCCTTGATAACAAACTGCTACAAATCTCTACTAGCTGATGTCCTTGATAACAAACTGCTACAACTCTCTACTAGCTGGTGTCCTTGATAATAAACTGCTACAACTCTCTACCAGCTGGTGTCCTTGATAACAGACTGAATACACTTCAACGCATTTCGAATCAAACAGCCCGACACGTGCTCCGTAAAGTCATCAACGAGAATACTAGATCTTTGCTCAGAACATTTCAGTGACTTCCTGTCAGAGGAAGAATTCAATACAAATTTGCCTGTCTCTGCTTTCAATGCCTTCAGCACAACAGTATGCCACCGTGTCTTCTCCCTCTATTCCATCCTTCTGGGTTGCTGCGCTCAGTTGACACCTCGCAGCTGACAGTTCTTCGGTTCTCTCTTGAGACATCTGGCAAAAAAAAAAGAAAAAAAAATCCCTCTGATGGTTCGCCGTTCAGCAAATCTTTAGGGATGCAGCCTTCATCTATTCGGCGAACATGACCTGGCCAGCAAAGACGGCGTTGACTCAGAAGGGCGAAGACAGTTGGCAAGCCTGCACGTTCAAGCACTTCAGTGTTTGGGATATTGTCCTGTCATTGGATTCCAAGAATGCGTCTGAGGCATTGGAGATGTAAACTGTTTAGTCTCTTCTCTTCAGCCCATGTTTCACTCGAGCAGAGTAGGGTACTTGGAACACAAGCTCTGTACACCTGCATCTTAGTGTTCAAGTTTTTGTTTGACCACAACCTCTTGTGAAGTTTGGACATGACCCCGGTGGCCTCCGCAATTTTTGAGTTGATCTCTGGCTTGAGAGAGAGATTCGAAGTTACTGTCGACCCCAGATACTGACACCGGTCAACTCAGTTCAGCTCGTGCCTCCCGATGTGGATTGTTGGAGGAGAGTTAGTGCTCTGTCCCATCACTTCCGTTTCCTTCAGGCTGATGGTGAGGCCAAGTTCGTTGCATGCGCGCACAAGGTGGTCTATGAGTCTGAAGGGCCTCCTCTGTGTGTGTCACCAGTGCAGCGTCACCAGCGAAGAGAGCCTCTCTGGTGGTGACATGCCTGACTTTGGTCTTGGCTCTGAGTCTGGCCAGGCTGAAGAGTTTTCCGTCACATCTTGTGTGCAGGTAAACTCCATCTTCGTTGTTTGCGAATGTATATGACAGAAGCATAGAGAAAGATATGCCAGAAAGTGTCGGGGCGAGCACGCGACCCTGCTTGACACCACTGCTTATTTGGAACGGGTCAGACAGTGCTCCATTGCAGCACACTGTGCTGTACATGTCCTTGTGAAAGGATTCGACAGTGGCCAGTAATTTCAGGGGGCAGCCTATCTTCCTCAGACGTGTGAACAGTCCGTTCCTGCTCACTAGACCAAAGGCCTTTGTCAGATCAATGAAGGCAAGGTGGAGTGGTTGATTTTGCTCACAGCAATTTTCCTGCAACTGTCTAATGGAGAATATCATGTCGATGATAGATCTGCCTTCCCTAAACCCGCACTGTGACTCTGGGTATGTGCGTGCTGCCAGAACTTGCAATCGGGTCAGGATGACTCTTGCAAAGGTTTTGCCGACAATGCTGAGCAGAGAGATGCCCCGGTAGCTGTTACAGTCGCTGTGGTCGCCCTTGTTCTTGTAAAGGGTCACGATCCTCGCATCTCGCATGACCTGTGGTACAGAGCCCTCCCTCCAGCACATGCAGAATAATTTGTGCAGCTCCTGAAGCAATGCTGCTTTCCCGCATTTGATGACCTCAGGGGGTATCCCGTCCTCTCCTGGGACCTTTCCATCAAACTGTCTATGACCCTGCTCAGCTCTTCTTCAGTTGGCTCTGCATCCAGCTCTTCCCTGACAGACAGCTCTTGAACAGCACTCAGGGCTGCTTTTGATACAACGGTCTGCGTGGAGTATAACTCCAGGTAGTGCTCTACCCGTCTCTCCGTCTGCTTTCATTGATCAATGATGTTCTCTCCTGTCTTGGACTTCAGGGGGGTGGTTTTGGAGGCGATTGGACCAGCTGCCTTCTTGATGCCCGCGTACATGCTGCCCGTGTTTCCAGAGTCTGCTGCAGACTGTATGCTCTGACTCAGATTCAGCCAGTAGTCGTTGGCGCAGCGCCAAGCTGTCTGCTGACACTTCCAGCACCAGACAAAAAGAAAAATTAAGAGGAAGATGCCAGCTCTTCAGATTGCAAGCTGGAATGTAAGGACAATGTGTCCAGATTTTAACAGAGATCCACAGTCAATGGACGACCTACGAAAGTCTGCCGTAATTGACAGAGAACAAAGCCATCTTAACATTGACGGTGCTGCTCTGCAAGAGACAGGGCTGCCAGAAGAGGGATTTCTGCGGGAAAATAACTACACGTTCTGCTGTCAAGGGAAGAGCTCAGAGAGGTATGGCCGTACAGAAGCTACGAGGCAGATGCCAAGTGGAAACAATGTGCACGATGCAGACTACCAGTCAGGGATGGCAGTGTTTGGAAGAAAGGAGCAGAGAAATGAGGACTGCATGTAAGGTTTTCATTTTAGTATTCAAATGTGTTTCAAACGTTGGTCTTTACACCGTACAGGTCACTAATCATGATTTGCAGAGAAAAGCGCTTTTTGAATTATATTATCATTATTACTGTTATCATTATTGTAGTAGCTGTAGTAGTAGTAGTAGTAGTAGTAGTAGTTTAATTCAACGTCATTTACCACCCGTTATTATCGTAATACTGGACGAATATTGAATTGTGTGCGTGTACGCAAGCGCGCGTGAATGTTCGTGTTGCATAAGATTATAATGCACATGTGTATGTTGTGGAAGGGGTCAGTGAAGTGACCACTGTGTGTGACCACTGTGTGTCCAGCTGGTTTCAGGTACGTGGAGGTGGGAACGGACGTGGTCTATGCAATGAACACATCCGGACACGTCCTCACTCGAGAAGGAATTAACAGTACAAAGTGTGTATTATTCCGTGTCTTTTGGCTTATTCGTGTAGTGACAGAGACGGAGGGGGAGGGGGGGGGCAGAAAGAAAGGAGACTGAGTGAGAGAGACGGGGGGGGTGGGGGGGTGGGGGGATGGGGTGTGGAGAGAGAGAGAGGGAAAGGGAGAAAGATACAGACACAAAGGGGGGAGGGAGGAGAGAGAGAGAGAGAGATAGAGAGAGAGAGAGAGAGATGGGGGGGATGGGTAGGGAGATTGAGAGATTGGAGAAAGAGAGAGTGAGAGACAGAGGAGAGTGACTAGAGAAAAGAGTGGAGGGCAGATGAACAAGAACGGTTATTCTTAACCGTTTTATTTGACAAAGGCTTATGGGGCCCATCATTCAAAGGGGGACATGGTACACAGAGTGGACGTGAACAGGCAATATCAAATACAATATTAAAGAAAAAAAAGTATATTGATCCACTTAATCAGTGTAGTTGTGAGGGAGAGAGACAGGGAGAGAGAGAGGGAGTTCAGTTCAGATCAGTTCAGTTCAGTTCAGTTCAGCTACTCAAGGAGGCATCACTGCGTTCGGTCAAATCCATAAACGCTGCACTGATGCCTGACCAATGGTGTAAACTGACACGCTTAGACAGACAGACAGACAGATAGGGAGAGAGAGAGAGAGAGAGAGACGAGAGAGAGACCGAGAGAGAGATAGAGAGAGAGAGAGACCGAGAGAGAGAGAGAGAACTGAACACTGAACAGAGAGAAGACAAGACAAAATTCTTTATTTTCGAGGATAATAGATAAGCACTGGCGCGCTTTTTTTCAAACAGGGTCTACACTACACAATACTACATTATTTATGTTATTGCATGCGCTACACAATGCTACATATAGTAATAGAATGCGAACACAATACTACATAAAGCCATAAGCATGGTAATGATAACACACACACACACACACACACACACACACACACACACACACACACACACACACAGAGAGAGAGAGAGAGAGAGAGAGGCACAAGCATGCTATTCATAAACGACATTGGAGAAAAACAAATACCACAGAGAACACATGCATTCACAGAAACATACTCTCTCTCTCTCTCTCTCTCTCTCTCTCACGCACACTTACACACACACATAAGCACACAATGTGTATGTTAACAAATACTATACTGATGTGAATATGAAATAATAGGTCTAATAGAAATAGACAGAGAGAGAGGAAGACAAAGAGACAGATAGAGAGAAAGACAGAGAGAGAGGAGAGATAGACAAATAGATAGATAGAAACTACAGTCAAGGTCTTTCAACTGTGTCTGAAGTGCCCACTGGACGCTGTTTTGCCTCTGGAAAACGAGTGGAGGTCTTCATGATACAGTCTATAGCTAGTAAGAACGGGAAAGGCGACTACATGCATCCTTGTCTCACTCCTGTCTTTATTTTGAGGGCTTCGGTTGGTTGCCGGCCATGGACCACTCTGCGGGTCATCCCTTCATAGATGAGTTTTGGATGATATTCGTGACCCCTGGAATATCGTACTGTCTCGGCAGCTTCCAGATGGACTGTCCACACTGTTGAATGCCTTCTCGTAGTCAATGAAGCTGACAGAAACTGTTCCAGCAACTGTCCCAGGATAATGCGCAGCGTTGCTATCTCGTCAGCGCACGATCTGTCCTTGCAAATGTCAGAATTAATATAGTCATTTACTTAATTGATTGAATGACCTATTCAGTGACACTTTGGCTGATCGATGGATGGATCAATGGATTGACTGGCTCTGTCAGCCCAACAGGAACACACTGGGTGCCGATCAATGTTCGACAGATTTTTTACACTGTGAGTCCTGCGGGCCAAATATGGGGACTTGTACCTTCTACTTCCGTCATCTACGATCCTAATGGTGAGTATGTTCCTTCTTTAGATGTGTTTATGTGTGTTTGTTGTGTGTGTGTGTGTGTGTGTGTGTGTGTGTGTGTGTGTGTGTGTGTGTGTGTGTGTGTGTGTGTGTTTGTGTGTGTGTGTGTGTACGGGACTGTATGTTCGTTCGTTCTTTTAACGTCTATCCACATTTGTGATTTTAGACGAAAATCCACCATCTCCCCCATCCCACCCATGCCTTAAATCATCACTACCTTCCCTGTGTAAACGAAATAGCATAAACCAACTAGTCAACCAGTAGAATTACAACAAAGAGCCAAATGGGCTCCAAATTGAACTATTTCAAACACATGTTGATTATCATATAAGACATTTCTAATGGAAACAAATGGAACTGCAGATTTTGTAAATGACACAGGTGAATATGGTTTTAACTGTTCACATTTATGGATGATATGCACAGGGGTGATTTCATTGCCGCAAATGCAAGCCACATTAGAAGTATATTTGGTTTTATGGCATCCAGTCGTGGTCTGTACATTAAACTGCTGAATCTTATGCTACTATGATGTAGTTGTTGTTTTTTAAAGAAAACACGCGATCAATTTTGTGCGAAATACTTTCAGTATTTTCTCCGTCAGGGTTAGTTTATTGACTTGGTTCCAGCAAGTTTTCTCCAGTAGAAAATAAACTTCTTGTAATGAATATGGAATTCGAATTTCTATGGCATTGGACATGTTCATTGCGCCTTTTTTTTCGCACACCGATCCACCCACTCATTTCCACAATCCCTTCGTGAGAAGGGATCCAACAAAAGTTAATCTTTGTACCACGGATGGTCAAAACCTGAATTACATGACGATTTTCTGTTACGAGTTCTCCTCTTATCTTCAAAATAACAGATTTCAATGCTTGTAATACAGATTTAGAATCGACACAAAATAACACTTGAAATGTGGTGATGGGAAGAGATAGTAAGTGATTTGATCCCATTAATGTAGACATAAGTTCTGCTGTGAATATAGAAAAATCTTTACCAATATGATAGTACTTCTCTACTTTTAATGACGGAATTATAAATGCTGCCTCTGCCTGAACCATCCGTATATACTTTAAGGTGATTGGATAATTTTCTTGAATGTGAGATTTAACAAAAGCAGGGAGAGCAGGGCCTTCAGCTTTCTTTAAATCTCGGTAATTAATGTCAATGTTGCCTTCTCCATCTCCCATTTAGGTATTATGTATGATAACTGAGGGGCAATTTGATTTGGGTTCACTCCTGATGTTTCAAATATGTCCAGAGGACAGGCTAATCTTCCTTGGGGATTTCAATGCCCGCGTCGGCGTGGACTTCTCCTCGTGGCCAAAAGTCCTAGGACAGCACAGCACTGGCAAGTGCAACTCCAACGGACTGCTTTTGCTCTCGCTCTGTGTGCAGCATGGACTGACCATAACCAATACCCTCTTCCAACAAGTGGACAAGTACAAGAACACATGGATGCATCCCCGCTCCAAACAATGGCACATGCTGGACAATGTGATTGTCCGGCAGAGGGACAGAGGTGATGTTTCCATTACACGCTGCATGAGAGGAGCAGTCTGTTGGTCGGACCATCGCCTGGTATGCAGCAAGATGAACATCAGACTTGCATGCAAGCTCCAACCAGCCATGCAGAAACCCCCTAGGAAGCTGAACATCCACCACCTCCCTATCACCAAGGACGTGCTGCAGCAGAAAATCCAAGTAACTCTCCAAGAAATTCCTGCATCGACTGATGTAGAAGAGGTATGGAGCACCTTTAGAGATGCTGTGTATACAGCAGCAGCTGATACACTCGGCTTTGTACAGAGGAGCCACAAAGACTGGTTTGACGAGAACGACTCTGGAATCTCCAAGCTCCTGAACACACTGCATATACGGCATCAGGATCACATTTCCGGTAAAGACTGCCAGAGGAAGGAGCACCAGTTCTTGCAAACCAAGCAACTCGTACAGAAAAGGCTGCGTGAGATGAAGAACACCTGGTGGGATAGAAAGTCCGAAGAGCTTCAGTCCGCTGCTGATGCTCACGACATGAAGACCTTCCATGATGGTCTCCAAGCTGTGTATGGGCCGAGAGTCACAGGATCAACCCCTGTCCGAGCCTCAGACCAGACCACCCTCCTGAAAGACAAGAAAGACATCCTTGCCCGCTGGGCAGAGCACTTCAACACCCTCCTCAACAGTGAATCGTCCGCATCTGACGAGGCAATTGCAGCCCTCCCACAGCTACCAGTCAATGACTCGCTAGCTGCCCCTCCCACCAAGGTCGTGACCCAGAAGGCCCTGAAGCTGACAACGTCAGGAAAAGCACCAGGAGCAGATGGAATCCAGGCTGATATCTACAAGTATGAGGTGAGGTGCTGACAGACAAGCTGACCACCCTGTTCCAGTCTATCTGGGAGAGAGGGGAGATCCCCCAGGATTTCAAGGATGCTTCAATTGTCCACATTTACAAACGGAAGAGACAAAACATCCTGCGATAACCACCGTGGAATCTCTCTCCTCCGCATCGCCGGCAAGATATTCGCCCGCATCATACTGAACAGACTGACTGACCATGTCTCCAACACAGTCATCCCTGAAGCACAGTGCGGCTTCCGCTCAGGCAGGGGAACATGTGACATGGTGTTTGCCGTACGCCAGATGCAAGAGAAGTGCCGTGAGCAGAACAGGGAGCTCCACATGGTCTTTGTAGACCTGACTAAGGCCTTTGACACGGTGAACCGCCATGGTCTGTGAAAGATCCTCCTAAAGTTCGGCTGCCCAGACAGCCAAATCCAGCTGATTGCGTCTTTCCACGATGGCATGCTGGCGAGAGTACAGGAAAATACTGACATGTCGGAATCGTTCCGTGTGGTAAATGAAGTGAAGCAGGGCTGCGTCTTGGCACCCACACTGTTCTCTATTCTCTTCTCTGCTATGCTGATTGACGCCTTCCAAGACCGCGATCGGGGCATCTACATTCAGTTTCGCACAGATGGCAAACTTTTCAACTTGCGGCGACTCCATGCCAGGTCCAGGGTGTTTGAGGCACTGATGAGAGAGTTCCTCTTCGCTGATGACTGCGCACTTGCTGCACACATCCATGAGGACATGCAGTTCATTATGGACAGGTTCTCAACCTCCTGCAGGTGCTTTGGACTCTCCATCAGCCTCAGCAAGACCGAGTCCATGTACCAACCGGCTAGCTCACAGAACGCCAGTGCCTCCCCCCCACCTGCAATCAAGATCGATGACACAGAGATCAGGTCAGTCGACAAGTTTTGCTACGTGGGCACCCTATGCAGCGACGGAGCCCTTGATGCAGAAGTGACGCTGCGCATCGCCAAGGCCAGCTCAGCCTTTGGCAGACTCAACAACAGGCTGTGGAACAACAAAGGAATCAGGCTCAGCACCAAGATGAAAACCTACAGAGCTGTTGTGCTGACCACCTTGTTGTACTGCTGTGAAACATGGACGATGTATCGCCGTCACATTCAACAACTTGAGCAGTTTCACCAGAGATGCCTACGAAAGATCCTCGGCATAAAGTGGCAAGACAGGGTCTCCAACCTCCAGGTCCTAGAGAGGAGCGGCCTGCCCAGCATCGAAAGCCTGCTGATCCAGTGCCAGCTACGCTGGACAGGACACGTTGTCCGCATGACAGACAGCAGGATCCCGAAGATGCTTTTGTATGGCCAGCTGAAGGAAGGCCACCGTGAACTTGGAAGACCTGTACAAGCGTTTCAAGGACACCTTGAAGACAAACCTCAAAGCCTGTGACATAGACATCGCTTCCTGGGAAACTGATGCCATTGACCGCTCTCGCTGGAGGATGCTGTGCTCTAGTGGCATAAAGACGTTTGAAAACAAGAGAACGCTGAGCGAAGGAAGCAGGGCTCAACTTCTGGAGACGTTTTCCATTGCAACACCTGTGGGAAGTGCTGCGCATCCAGAATCGGCCTCTTCTCCCACATGAGGACACACACCGACAGATAAGCCTGCCTGCCTACTCATCCGTCGGACCGACGGGAGACTCCATCATCAATGTCCCTGGGTTGTAAACAGAACCATGCATGATTTTTTCTGGCTGTAGAGTCCAACCATGTTCTGATATATAGCTAGCCAGCTTATTTAGTTCTTCTTGATACAGCCTATTTGCATAATCTATCGATCTAAGAGGGGTATTATCTTCTTTTTTTTTCTTTTTTTTTTTTTGTCCCGGACAAAAAAAATCATTATGACAATTCAGAATACATATAGATGAAAAAAAATAAAAACAACAACAGATCTATGTAAGTCGTTATATTTATATATTATAGTCCCTTACACAATCAACTCAAAGCGAGGCAATAATCAATATCCGGCGTTCCATACTTATGTCATTGTAATCAATAGCAATTATGGAGTAAATCACCCGTACAAGAAAAAACATACAATTTTCAGTACCTTCTGTACTCAGTTTGTCCTTCCTTTTTTTTTTTTTTTTAATACAAAATGTTGCTTCTACATCATCCTTCAAGAGAATATCAGCACGAGCTTGTTCCTCTCCTCACTCAGTATATCAGGTGGAATGCTCTGGGGCAACTTTGTTTTCTTCTAAATGTATATCTAATGTTCGAACGAAGGCTTTTATTCTTTTCATAACTGTTGCATAGGTTAGAAAATTAGTTCGAATATGGTATTTATTAATGAAATCAGTATACGTCATCAAACTTCCATCTTCATTGCACAGGTGAGCAATGGAGCAAGCAGTTTTATTAATCTATTTGTTCTGCCTTACTGACAAGTTTATATTCAGTTTATCATTAAAACATTGGTTCTGCTCATGTTTCAGCTTGATTTGTGGGGTTAACTTTGTCAAAGAAATGTTTATATATGCTTGAAATGTCTCTTTCCCAAATAAATTGTGATTTGCACTGAGCAAACTATCTGGTCCAATTTTTCTAAGTTGTATGTCTTTGGATGCATAAAAACAGAACCGATTTTCACTTATGATTTGTAGTTTTTAGTTTTCTTTTCCAACTTATTTAATTTTTAAAGCATGCATAAAGCAAGTTGAATCTGAAAATCCTATTCCTCCCTCCCCTATTCTTTTTCTTGCTACCTTTCTACTAATACGGTCTTGTTTTGGATTCCATACAAATTTTAAGCTAAGTTCATGTAATGCTTGCACTAATTCATCTGGTTGGTTAGGTAAAAGTATCCATAGATATATGATTTTTGATAGGATTAGAGATTGTACAACTGCTATTCCACCTAGTGATGTTTGAATTCTTTTGATCCAAACTTTGTACATTTCTTTAATTAATTTACATAAACTTTGAGTCTAATGTATAGTTTCGCAGTCTGTAAGGTCAGCAGTTAGCCATATTCCAGATTTGTGTGTGTGTGTGTGTGGGGGGGGGGGGGGGGTGTATGTGTGTGTGTGTGTGTGTGTGTGTGTGTGTGTGTGTGTGTGTTTATTTCTGAGGGCTCCATTCCAATTTAAGATGCTGAATATACTTTTTTGTTGATTTTCTTTCTCTTCCTAACCAGATAGCTGATGTTTTCTCATAATTCATATTTATCCGTGATATCTTACCAAAACTGTTTAACACTCTGATTGTGTCTTCAAAGGAATGTTCACCCCCATTTTGTTAATTCTGAACATCATCGGCAAATTGTGCTATTGTGTGTTCAGTCTGGTTAAGAGATATAGCAGATCAAATTTGTCTTCTTCAAACTGCTCAAACCATGACAAACATTCAAGCGTCTGTGAACAGAATTAAATGTGCCTTTTACAATGTACGTTTCATGACGAATACACACACTTTATTATTGTATTGTATAATATTGTATTTCTCTTTTTTGTCACAACAGATTTCTCTGTGTGAAATTCGGGCTGCTCTCCCCAGGTAGAGCCTGCCTGCAGTTTTATTTGTTTTTCCTACTGAAGTGGATTTTTCTACAGAATTCTACAGACAACCCTTTTGTTCCGTGGGTTCTTTTACGTGCGCTAAGTGCATGCTGCACACGGGACCTTGGTTTATCGTCTCATCCGAATGACTAGCGTCCAGACCACCACTCAAGGTCTAGAGGAGGGGGATAATATTGACGACTGTACCCTGAGTTCGAACCAATGCTCTCAGATTCTCTCGCTTCCTAGGCGGACGCGTACTTCGGTACAGAGATTTGCTTTTTGGTAGCAGCTCGTGTCCAACTTAAAAACAAATGAAATAAAATGAATGAACAATGAAAACAAACTAGATACGAATCTCATGCACCTCCACTGCGGTCAACCAAACCGAATTCCATATCTTCCACATTATCAGCCACAGCTGACCTGACTGCCACAGCTTACCTGACTGCCACAGCTTACCTGACTGCCACAGATTACCTGACTGCCACAGCTGACCTGACTGCCACATCATTCATTCATGCCTGTGCATGCTTAATTTATGTGTTCATAATTTTTTGTTTCTGTTCAATTCTTTCTTCCTCTTCTCCCTCCTCCTATCTTCTTCCTAACCACCACCACCACCACCACCATCATTGTCATCGTCATCACCACCACCACCACCATCATCATCCTCACCATCCTCACCATCATCATGACAACCACCACAATCACCATCATCACCGTCATCATCCATCATCCATCATCACAATCATCATCATCACCATCACCATGGAGTGAGTGCGGACTAGTCGCCTGACAGGCAGGCTCTTTTGCTCTCTGAAGTTTTTAGTGGTTGTTTTATTTCCTGCGTTTTAAGTCGTGTTTATATCTGTCAGACTACTTGGTGATGGACATACCTTTAATGTGGTGGTTTTATCCTGTTCCATGTGTTTTTAAACTGTTCGTTTGGACATGTTTGCTTTGGGCTTCAGTTTCCTATCGCCGTCCACCATTGCTGGAGTATGGCCAACGCACACAGCGTTCAGTGCAAAACATCAACACTGCACGCGCCTCGCCATTCAAGTCCACTCGGCACCAATTGCTTACATTGGGACGGCGCACACACACTCTTTTATCTCAGATGTGATACGACGTCTCAAAGACTTGAACATTGGCTACAACCTCCCCCGTAAAAAAACGATCTTGTCAGGGGGGGTGGGGGTGGGGGTGGGGAGTACGGAAAAGGAAAATATACGTGTCGTTCAAGGTAGAACCAACATTTCAAATCCCGAACCACACATGATTCATAAGGTGAGTGTAAATTCTTTCAGTCTTATTCATATAATCCCCGTGAAGAATCTACAGTCAACCGATTTACCCTCTCACCCGTCATATCTAAAACTGATGTGTGTGAACGTTCAGTCATGCAGACAGAAGGCCGCTTTTACTCACGATGTGATTGTTGACCATGCTTTTGACATTGCCATACTGACTGCGACCTGGTTGTATGAGCAGGGAGACGAATCATATATAGCGCAGCTTACGCCACAAGGGTCATTCATTCATTCATTATGCCCATCGCTCCTGGTGGAGCACAGGCCATCGACGACCCCTCGCCATCGCACTTTGTTCTGGGCTGTTCTGGCCATTCCAGTCCAGTTGGTCCCTTGCTGCTTCAGCTCTGAGGGTGCAAACTGAAATCATTCCCTAGACAAGTTAGGAAGGGAGGAGGTATTGCAACCATTATGAGAAGCCATGTTCAGGATATCTGTACATTCAAACCCCTCGATTTTCATCATTTGAGAGTGTAGCATTAAGGGTTGAGTGCAATAATTCCGCATAGTATATGCATATATAGACCCCCACCTAGTCGACACAATAAATGTAACACCCAGACTTTTATTACTGTTTTCTAATCTTCTGGATAAATACAACCTAGAAGCAGGAGACTTAGTTTTAACTGGCGATTTTAACCTTCATTATGAACAGACCAGCAGTTCAGATATAATACAGTTGCATACTCTACTTCACGACCAAGGGTTAAAACAGCTAATATGTGAACCAACCCATAAACATGGTCACACTCTAGACTGGCTTGTGGTTCGAGAGAACATTTACACCCCACAGTTTAAGGTCATAGACTTGGCTCTTGCTGATCACATGGCATTTTTTTCTGACATCCCTTTTAGGAGACTGAAGCGACCAAAACGTTTGTTACATCACGGAACACAAAGATGATTAACCTTGAGGTATTCCAGGCTGACATTAAAATCCTTCATGGATGGAATTGACTCAAGCTCATCTCCACTGACAACATACAACACCGGCCTCCGTCAGATACTGGATAAGCATGCCCCTCTCTCCTCTGACAAAATACAACACTGACCTCCGTCAGATACTGGACAAGCATGCCCCTCTCTCCACTCGCCTTGTTACTGACCGTCCCTCTGCTCCCTGGATGACTGATGAACTGAGGGCCGCCAAGCGTCGAGTACGACTGGCCGAGCACGTCTGGTGCTCCAACAAACTGACTGTCTCGAGACAGATCTATGCCAAGGAACGAAAAAAACTGAATGACATGCAGACAGCTGCAAAGCGTCAACATTTCAGCGCCTCCATCAGTCAGTGTTCCACGTCCAAACAGCTCTATGCTGTATCAAACCAGCTCATTGGCAAAAATAGAGAACTGTTGCTGTCAAAAAACATTCCTCCTCAGGATCTCCCTGATGCTTTTAGTAATTATTTTAATGACAAAATTGTAAACATCCAACAAGAACTGGATGCTAGCCCACCAGAGGACGGATTTTTAATGATTTTAAAGGAAATTTAATGACATGTTTTAGACCTGTCTCTGAAAAAGCTGTAAGAGATTTTATTCTGAAATCTCCAAGTACGGACTGTGACTATGATCCATTGCCACTAACCTTTTGAAATTATGTCTTGATGACCTTGTCCCTTTGATCACCAGAATTATTAATCATTCTCTAGAGTCAGGCATTGTTGATGATTGTCTTAAATTGGCCATTGTCACCCCTCTTTTGAAAAAGCACAATTTGGAATCATTGAAAAAGTTGTGTTACATCAGCTCCAGGAACATCTTGATGAAAACGGTCTGTTTGAAACTTGTCAGTCAGCTTATCGGAAAAGCCATAGCACAGAAACAGCCCTTCGTTCGGTCACAGACAGTCTCCTCTCAAACACAGACAAAAGACTTACATCTGTAGTGGCATTTTTAGATATGTGAGCAGCATTTGATATAATTGACCACCAAATTCTTATCAATCGTCTTAGCATTACCTTCGCATTAAATCTACTGCTTTAAAATGGTTTTCTTCATATCTTTCAAATCGTCAACTCAAGGTTAAAGTAAAACATAGCACCTCTAAAGTCATTCCTCTTGTGTTTGGTGTCCCTCAGGGATCAGTCTTAGGGCCTATCTTGTTCACTTTGTACACTCAGCCTTTGTCTGACATCTTCAAAAGGCACTCATTTGGTTACCATAAATATGCACATGACACAGTATTACAAAAAGCCGCTCCTCCATCTGATTTTAAAACAGTCATTACTGAACTGGAAGCTTGTGTAGCTGATGTAAAAACATGGATAGACAAAACCAAGCTAAAGCTCAATGGAGACAAAACCGAACTCTTAGCCGTAGGAGACTTAACTCGTCTTAAGGCAGCAGAAAAGGACCCAGTCACGTTTGGCCCTGCCTTCAGTAGCATTTCAAACATCAGCCAAATACCTGGGTATATATCTCGATCAAACCTCGATCATGTAATTTTCATCTCCAAAGGCAAGCCTCAGTCAGACCCTACACAACAGTGAAAAATATGGCCCAGATGGTTTCCTCTTTTGTCCTGTCCAGACTGGATTACTGCAATTCCACTCTTGCAGGTTTACCATCTTCCTTCATCAACAGATTACAGAAAATTCAGAACAATGCTGCACGACTGGTTCTCGCCAAAACGAAATCTGGTCATGTTACACCTCTGCTGAATCGGTTACACTGGCTTCCAGTTGAGTCCCGCATTCACTATAAGTTAGCAACACTCTTCCATTGTATCTCTCCTCTGTATTGGAAACATATGAACTGCACAGAACATTAAGATCCAGTTTTGAAAAGCTGCAGGACTAATCTGAAATGCGCTGGAAATAGGTCAGAGCTCAGGTGCCCCAAGTGTGGAACTCTCTACCTTCTTCTCTTAGAAATTCCTCTGATCTGCATTGCTTTAAGTCAGATCTGAAAACTTCCCATTTCCGTAAGCATTTTTATTCTGGGCGGAATGGCTAAACCAAGGTATGCTTGTTGGCAAGTATCTTTGTGCTAGTATTTTTGTAGTCCTGTTTTAATGCATTGTGTATTTTATGTACTTTCGGTCTTAGATGTGTGTGTGTGTGTGTGTGTGTGTGTGCGTGCGTGCGTATATGTGCTTGTGAGGCTACAGTGCTGTGGTACGCGTGTGTATGTGTGTAGGCATGTTAGTATGTCCGAACAGAATTCTATGTTAGAAAATAAGAAATATTTTAATGCTTATGGAATTTTGTTTTTAGTGCAGTTGATATTTAATGTCAGTGTGTGTGTGTCTGTAAGGGGGGGACATTTATGTGTGGGTGGGGGTGGGGTTGGGGGTGGGGGGTGAGTGTGTGCGTGTGTGTGTTTGGGTGTGTGTGTGTGTGTTCTATGAAATGCATTTTGTTTTAATCTAAGCCTTATTTACTTCATAACTTTTATAATCTTTAGTGTGCTTTTGCATTCATATGAACACACTGGATGTTTTCCATTGTCAGATAGTGCTTGATACGTTTTTAAGGCATGTTTATAGTCAACTATGATGTAAGGCGCTTTGAACAGCATTGGTGCTGGATATCGCGCTATAGAAAAATATGTATTTTTCTTTTTCTTCTTCTTCTTATTATTATTACCATCACCACCATTATCACCATCATCATCATCACCATCAACATCATCACCATCATCGCCATCATCATCACCACCACCACCATCATCATCATCAACTTCTTCTTAACCATCATCATCATCATCGTCATAATCATAATCAACGTCTTCTTGATCACCATCGTCATCATCAACTTCTTCTTGACCACCAACATTGTGATAATCATCATCAACTTCTTTTTCTTCGTCAGGACCCCCGAACCCGTCAGGGCCGGTGATTGGGACCGGATACTTTTTTATCACAGCGGGCATGTCGGGCTTGTGGGCAGTGAGCATGACCAAGGAGGTGCGCTACAGACACAACACCTATGGGCAGTTCGACGCGGGAGGAAGCTCCTGGACAGTGGTGAGCAGTCCTGTGCGTTCTGGTTATCACGTGACCCTTGTACTTAGTGAACAGACCGCGTTCTCATTGGCGCAGACTGAATGCAACTCTGACGTCATCACTGCCAGGAGCCGACCCGTTTCTCAGCTTCGGGAGAGCGCCAGTGGTGTCGTCTGCTGTCGTTGCTTTCTGGTCTGAGCCACACTCAACTCTGGTGAACGGGGTGGACTGAACAAGCTATTTCTTCAGAAAGGTCTAAGGTTTAAAACAAATGTATGCATGCCAGAAGAAGCTACAAGTTACTGGTGTAACAGGTCAGATCTTACCCTGGCCAGATCTTACCCCCGTAAGAACTGGCCTAGGCCAGAGTTTACCCCCATAAGAACTGGCCTAGGCCAGAGTTTATCCCCGTAAGAACTGGCCTGGGGTACGTCTTGTAATGTTTGGCCACGGCCAGTTTATATCTCCTGGGCCATTTCTTACCCCCTCTCTTTTTCTCTGAAATACATTGATATTTGAAGAGTGCCAACATTAACATTAGAATGAAGGGTATGTGAACTGTGAGGAATATATTTCACACAGTAGTTATTACCAACGGGCTTTTATTCAAAACTGGAAAGTTATCAATGAACTTGTTGCTTGGACAAAACTGTTTTATTTGCAATTGAAATTTTCGATATGGAACACCTGTTTTAATTGATATTATCTTTGAACATGAAGTTCGTTCCTAGAGACGTTCAGTCGTTCTGATGTACAGTGACTGCTTTTGGTGAATTATGCTTAGTAATCTTGATTTGGAAATAGAAAGAGGGAGACGTAGTGGCACACCACGAGAGTTTGCAAGGTTTGTAATATGGCTGTGATTGGGGAGAGTTCTATCTTATAATGGAATGCACAAAGTATAATGACTTCCGAAACAAGCGTGTGCATGAAAAAATATTTGTCTCCGAAGTCGTTTTCATTTTTGTTTGTTTGTTTTTTCATGGGAAGCAGATGGAATTTGTTAGCTATAACTACGTTTATCAAATTTGCACATTGAAATGCTAATTGTTATTTGAAACATATTTGCGTTTTCTTATTAAGTTATAGTGTTGAGTATTTGAATGTCTTCTTTTGGGTGTAAAAGTGTCATTTGATAGCAGCTCCTCCATAAGCAACAGGAGTGAAAGGATGAACAAAACTTTAAACGATCCTTTTTTTTTAAAGATAATGAACAGGGAAGAAAGAAGAAACTGAGAAGAGAAACAAGAAAGAAAAAGAATGTACTGAAGAAAGGTATCTTCACTAAAAAAATCAGAGAGCAAGAACAGAGACAAAGAACACACACACACACACACACACACACACACACACACACACACACACACACACCCTTTGTTGTGTCTATAAACCTTTCATTCACGGTTTTTATGACATCTGATTCTGATTCTGATTTTGATTCACACACACACACACACACACATACACACACGCGCGCGCGCGCTCCATGAAATGATGGTTTAGCGGTTTATTTTGCAGATGATTTGGGGGGTCAGCTTTATGTTCCCCTAGGTCCATGTTCCCCAGAATTTTCCTTCAGCCAGCTACAAGTTCTTACATGACTATATTCCCCCAGGTCTATGTCCACGGGTCTGTGTTCCCCTAAATTTACGTTATCTGGGTCTTTGTTCCCCCAGGTCTTTGTTCTCCCAGTCTATATTCCCCTAGGTCGATAATCCCCCCAAAACGTTTCTGGTTGGTCTGTGTTCACCCAGGTCTATATTACTCCAGGTCTATGTTCCCCCAGGTCTGTATACCCCCCAAGTCTATATTCCTCTAAAAATATGTTTGTTTAATCATACATACACTTTTGGGTGCTTGTCAGCAGTGGTCAGCAATAGTCAATGGTCAGCAGTCAGTAGTGGTCGGTGGTGGTCACCAGTCAGTGGTGGACAGTGGTGGTCTGTTGCGGTCAGTAGTGGTCAGTCATGCTCACTGATAGTAGTATGTAGTGGTCAATGGTCGTCAACAGTGGTCAGTGATCTGCAGTGGTCAATGGTGGTCAGCAGTAGTCAGTAGTTGTCCGCGGTTAATGGTGGTCAATGGTGGTCAGTAGTGGTCCATATATAGTGGTCAGTGGTGGCCAATAGTGCTCTGTGATTGTGGTCAGCAGTAGTCAGTGGTAGTCAGCGGTCAGCAGTGGATAGTAATAGGCAATGGTGGTTATTAGTGGACAGTGATGTCAGTGGTTAGCAGAAGTCAGTGGTCAGTGGTGGGCAGCAGTGGTCAGTTGTCAGAAGTGGTCAGTGGTCAGAACTGGTTAGTGGTCAGAAGCGGTCAGCAGTCGTCAGTAGTGGTCAGAGGTCAATAGTCATAAGTGGTCAGTATATAGTGGTCAGTGGTTGGTTCTGGTCGGTCAGTGGTTAGCGGTTGTAAGTGATCAGTAGTGCTAGTAGTCAGTGGTGGTCAATGGTGGTCAGCTTTCAGTAGTGGTCAGTGTTGCTCAGCAGTGGTCAGTAGTGGTCAGCATTAGTCAGTGGTCACCAGTGGTCAGTGGTCAATAATGGTTAGTGGTCAGTATATGGTGGCCAGCAGTGGTCACTAGTGGTCAATGGTTAGCGGCGATCAGCAGTAGTCAGTGGTCAGTGGTGGGCAGCAGTGGATAGCGGTCAGCAGTGGTCAGTAGTAGTTAGTGGACTGTAGTGGTCAGTAGTGGTAAGCAGTGGTCACTGGGTAGTGGTTGTCAGTGACCAGCAGTGGTCAGTTTGCAGTTAATAAAATCAAAAACAAAAAACCAGGACGTCTTGATAATGCACAAATGTGACAAAACAACGCAATCTGAACAATTTGACGTAGTGGTCAGCAGTGGCAAGTACTGGTCAGTAATGACCAACAGTATAGTGAAATCCTGCTAATATGTTGCAATATTGCACACAATGTGATGCAAGCTGAACTCTGATAGTGGTCAGCAGTGGTCAGCAGTGGTCATACATCTTCAAAGACAATGTACAAATGCGACAACGTAATGCAGTCTGAGCACTCTTGAACTGTGGTCAACCATGGTCAGCTGTGGGGGAACATAGACCTGGGGGAACTTAGACCTAGGGGATATAGACCTGGGAGAACTTAGACCTGGGGAAACAGCCATGCTCCCCTGCACTGCATGCCAACTAGGTCACTGTTAACCTCTCTGATGCCTGAAAGTGAGCATGATGTGAGCGGGCGTGGCATGGCACGTGAAGGACATTACGAGTATGTCTGTGGGTGGGTGGTGGTGGTGGTGTGTGTGTGTTTGTCTGTGTGTGTGAACATAGACGCTAGCGTCATAAACAGGATTGCTTAAGTCAGCGCCGCCGTTTGGAGACTCCGTGAGAACGTCTGGGAGCGGAGACAACTCAGCTCTACCACTAAGCTGAAGGTCTACTCTGCAGTGGTCCTTACCACCCTCCTTTACGCCAGCGAGACCTGGACTGTCTACAGCAGACACGTCAAACAGCTCAACCTGAGCTGTTTCTGCAGCCTCCTCCACATCAGGTGGCAGGACAAAGTCGCCGACACGGAAGTCCTGGAACGAGCTGGCCTCTGCAGCGTCTAAACCCTTCTGCAGAATGTCCAAGCCAAGTGGGCTGGACATGTGAGAATGTCAGACAGCCGACTGTCTAATCAGCTGCTGTGTCAGGGCAAGCGCTTAGTTGGAGGACAGAAGAAACGCCTCAAAGCGTCCCTCAAAGTCCTGGGCGTCGATATCAACACTTGGGAGACACTTGCTCTGGACCGCCCAGCTTGACACAGCATAATCACCACAGAAGCCAGGCGCATCACTGAGGTACAACGAAAGCGTGCTGTGCGCAAGGCCCGAGCAGCATCCACTGCCACAACAGCATCCACTCACTTGTGTCCCACATGTGGGCGAGACTTCAGGGCCCGGATTGGCCTCACCAGTCACCTCTGGACACACACACACACACACACACACACACACACACACACACACACAATCTTCCATCTGACTCTTGAAGCCATGGTCATCTTCGAATCCGAAGGACGAACATCATCACATCACTTTTTTGCATTAATTGCAAAGTGGCTTGAGCGTTGGAATGAGTTATATACATTCCCTTTATTATTATTATTATTATTATTATTATTGTTGTTGTTGTTGTTGTTGTTGTTAGTATTAGTATTGTTATCATAATCATCACCATCATCATTATCATCATGTGTTTTATGTGTAAATGTGATACAGACTGGTTGGGTGAGCGAAGTGCACACAGGGGGTATATTCCAGCCAGGGGGGGATAAGAAATGGCCTATGCAGGGATAAGATCTGGCCTGTTACACCGGGTACACATGTACACATTCCAGAGAAGCCACACCATGTCCGAGATAAGACTGTGCACATCAAAGAAGCCACACATTGTCAGGTGTAAATCAGCGCACCACACAGAAGCCACACATTGTCAGGTGTAAATCAGCGCACCACACAGAAGCCACACATTGTCAGGTGTAAATCAGCGCACCACACAGAAGCCACACATTGTCAGGTGTAAATCAGCGCACCACACAGAAGTCAAACCAAACAAGAAGCAACGCCGTGAAACGTGATCCAGTGCACTGCAATGCGATACAATCAACACGGTGGCTGTTGCTGAACAGCTGACAGAGGCAAAACAGGAACGACACAAAAAGGAACAGCAGTGGATCACGTCTGAGCCTCCTGTCTTCACAACCAGCATGCCCACTCTCTCAAACATCGAGTGCCACAGCTTGCGACGGACGCTAATAGAACCCTCTCCTCCTCAAAGATCTTTCAAACCACACACGTAAAGAACATTTGTGTCATGAACTCTCTCCTAGGAAAGACACAGTAAAGAACATTTGTCATGAACTCTCTCCTAGGAAAGACACAGTAAAGAACATTTGTGTCATGAACTCTCTCCTAGGAAAGACACAGGCCATTGCTCTGCCAACTGTGTTCTCAACAGCTGGACTGCCTGTTCAATTTTCCCTTTTCGTTTGTGTCAAGATGAAGACCGTTTGTGTCAAGATGAAGACCGTTTGTGTCAAGATGAACACCGTTTGTGTCAAGATGAAGACCGTTTGTGTCAAGATGAAGACGACCGTTTGTGTCAAGATGAACACCGTTTGTGTCAAGATGAACACCGTTTGTGTCAAGATGAACACCGTTTGTGTCAAGATGAAGACCGTTTGTGCCAAGAGGAAGAAGACCGTTTATGCCAAGAGGAAGAAGACCGTTTGTGCCAAGATGAACACCGTTTGTGTCAAGATGAAGACCGTTTGTGTCAAGATGAAGACCGTTTGTGTCAAGATGAAGACGACTGTTTGTGTCAAGATGAAGACGACCGTTTGTGTCAAGATGAACACCGTTTGTGTCAAGATGAAGACCGTTTGTGCCAAGAGGAAGAAGACCGTTTGTGTCAAGATGAACACCGTTTGTGTCAAGATGAACACCGTTTGTGTCAAGATGAAGACCGTTTGTGCCAAGAGGAAGAAGACCGTTTGTGTCAAGATGAAGACCGTTTGTGTCAAGATGAACACCGTTTGTGTCAAGATGAACACCGTTTGTGTCAAGATGAACACCGTTTCCGTGAATCTTGATAAATTACAGCCACTGGCTATCCTCATTCAAATGACACTTTTTTTCTGGTGAGCCTCTGGATTCACTTCAGTATATCAGTGCAGACAGCAGGGAAATTTTTCTTGATTCTCCCCCTAAAACTTGTGAACTTGACTCAAATATATTTCACCTTCTGCTTGAACGTCGTAATGGTAATTAACAGTATGCTACCCACACTGTTAATTCCTTCTGTTTTGTTGTGTCGTCCCGAACATTGAAAAGTCAGTACTTGTCCACCCTTTGCTTGCCTTAAGAACCACAGACCTGTTTCTAAATTATCGTCCCTGTCAAAACTGATTTGAAAGAGTTGTGTTGGCCCAACTTCATGACCATCTGAAAGCCTGAAACCCATTTGATCCACACATGTTTGCAGATCACAGCACAGATACTGCTCTCTTCAAGTTGCAAAGGATCTTCTCAAATCGCTGGACGATGACAGAACTTCTGTTCATTCTCCTCTGGATCTACCAGCCGCATTTGATACAACTGACTATGAAATCCTTCTGTCTAAACGGCAACACTCTGTCGACATTCGAGGTGTAAAATCTTACATCAGTGAACCTGGACAGAAAGTAATAGTAAATGACTTCTGTTTACTTGAAACATTCTTGGAAAACAAGGTTCTGTGTTGGGACCTATCTTTTGCGCGCGCGTGCGTGTGTGTGTGGTATGTATGTATCCATGTCTGTGAGTAGGATTCTGTGTACCGGTATGTTCATGCGTTCGTGCTGGCTGGCATGTAAGTGCGTATATAATATTTACTCAAAATACACGTGAATTCATCCAGAACCCATTTTTCAATTTTTTTTTTCCTTAATTGTCTTAAAATATGTTTGTTTAATGATGAATTTTCAAATCAAATCATCGATCCATATTATTTCAACGGGAGCTGGGCTTGAAATGAACATGCATGGCTATTAATGTCATTGTGATTGTCATTATCATTCTCTCTCTCTCTCTCTCTCTCTCTCTCTCTCTCTCTGTGTCAATCTCAAAGTATGTTCATGTTGTCACACTCTGTGCCTACAGGTTCCGGAGAAGAATATGTCATTCCTATCTGCGGCCTATGCCAACGTGTTCGGCATCGCGGATGGCCAGCTGTACGTCAGAAAGGGAATGTCTCTGGCCAACCCCACGGGAAACAGGTGGATACTCATCAGAAGTGACACAGACCTGAGGGTGGTGGATGCTGTGCACGACTTTGTCTGGGCCATCAAGGGGGACTACTCTGTATGGATCACCTACTTCTCTCGTCGCTGTTAGGAACGGTCCCTCTGACTGACGTCATCAGGAGACAAAGAGAGGGAAGGAAAGATAAGAAGGCACCGATACAAAGAGATAAAGAAGGCACCAATACAAAGAGATAAAGAAGGCACCGATACAAAGATAAAGAAGGCACCAATACAAAGAGAAATTAAACGTTGAGACAAAGATGTCACAAACATTTGGCTGGAAGTGTGTCAAAAACAACAACAAACGAAACAAACATGTCTGACGGTGTGTACATAAGATGTGAACAGACTGAAAGAACAGAGAAATAGACAGATAAACAAAACGAAGAAATAAACACTGGGAAAACGGATGATGATGAACAAGATCTGATGCCTAGTTGGCGTAGAAAAGCACTAATGCAGAATGTCTTCAGATGTAAGAGAACTTTCAAAGGACAGTTTTATTCATGCCAATGATATTCATTATGATATCGGTGTCAGCAAGAAAATTGAAACAAACACATGGACGATAACATAATATATTTCAATAAGGACACTGGACTGTAAGATCATGTGTTAATTTCCTAATCACTTTGAACAGTAAATATATTTTGACCAGTCAAAGAAGAAAACATACTGCTTATCTGGCCAGTCGTAAAAGTGAAAGCATGTTGACGATTCTAGCCGTCGTCAAGAGAAAGATGTTTATCGGGCAGTTGTAAAGTGAAGACGAAATGTCGTATGGCGTGGTGCAATACTGCAGTCGTGGGAACGTGAATGGCTTGGTCATTGCTATGGCCGACACTGTTGGTCAACATGAATTAAATTTTATCATCAGAAAACGCACGTGTGTGTGTGTGTGTGTGTGTGTGTGTGTGTGTGTGTGTGTGTGTGCGCGCGCGCGCGCCAGCCAGGTTCGCTTAACGCGGCCAATAATTTATCCACTTTAATTATTTCTTGTCGTTAGTGTCCCAATCACCCAAGCCCCATTTATTTTTAAACCTAATATTTCATAAATGTGGTTACTTGGTCCAGAATAAACTGGAAGACTGGTGGCAGTCATTTAAATGGGTCACCTGGTCACCTGGTCCACAATGAAAAGGAAGACTGGTGGCAGTCATTTAAATGGGTCACCTGGTCACCTGGTCCACAATAAACAGGAAGACTGGTGGCAGTCATTTAAATGGGTCACCTGGTTACCTGGTCCACAATGAACAGGAAGACTGGTGGCAGTCATTTAAATGGGTCACCGAGTCACCTGGTCCACAATGAACAGGAAGACTGGTGGCAGTCATTTAAATGGGTCACCTGGTCCACAATGAACAGGAAGGCTGGTGGCAGTCATTTGAATGGGTCACCTGGTCCACAATGAACAGGAAGACTGGTGGCAGTCATTTAAATGGGTCACCTGGTCACCTGGTCCACAATGAACAGGAAGACTGGTGGCAGTCATTTAAATGGGTCACCTGGTTACCTGGTCCGCAATGAACAGGAAGACTGGTGGCAGTCATTTAAATGGGTCACTGAGTCACCTGGTCCACAATGAACAGGAAGGCTGGTGGCAGTCATTTAAATGGGTCACCTGGTCCACAATGAACAGGAAGACTGGTGGCAGTCATTTAAATGGGTCACCTGGTCACCTGGTCCACAATGAACAGGAACGCTGGTGGCAGTCATTTTATTGGGTCACCTGGTTACCTGGTCCACAGTGAACAGGAAGACAGGTGGCAGTCATTTAAATGGGTCACCTTGTCCACAATGAACGGGACGACTTGTGGCAGTCATTTACATGGGTCACCTGGTTAACTGGTCCACAATGAACAGGAAGACAAGTGGAAGTCATTTAAATGGGTCACCTGGTTACCTGGTCCACAATGAACAGGAAGACTGGTGGCAGTCATTTAAATAGGTCACCTGGTTACCTGGTCCACAGTGAACAGGAAGACTGGTGGCAGTCATTTAAATGGGTCACCTGGTCCACAATGAACGGGAAGACTGGTGGCAGTCATTTAAATGGGTCACCTGGTTAACTGGTCACCTGGTCCACAATGAACAGGAAGACTGGTGGCAGTCATTTAAATGGGTCACCTGGTCCACAATGAACAGGAAGGCTGGTGGCAGTCATTTGAATGGGTCACCTGGTCCACAATGAACAGGAAGACTGGTAGCAGTCATTTAAATGGGTCACCTGGTTACCTGGTCCACAATGAACAGGAAGACTGGTGGCAGTCATTTAAATGGGTCACCTGGTTACCTGGTCCACAATGAACAGGAAGACAAGTGGCAGTCATTTAAATGGGTCACCTGGTCCACAATGAACGGGAAGACTGGTGGCAGTCATTTAAATGGGTCACCTGGTTAACTGGTCACCTGGTCCACAATGAACAGGAAGACTGGTGGCAGTCATTTAAATGGGTCACCTTGTCCACAATGAACAGGAAGGCTGGTGGCAGTCATTTGAATGGGTCACCTGGTCCACAATGAACAGGAAGACTGGTAGCAGTCATTTAAATGGGTCACCTGGTTACCTGGTCCACAATGAACAGGAAGACTGGTGGCAGTCATTTGAATGGGTCACCTGGTTACCTGGTCCACAATGAACAGGAAGACAAGTGGCAGTCATTTAAATGGGTCACCTTGTCCACAATGAACGGGACGACTTGTAGCAGTCATTTAAATGGGTCACCTGGTTAACTGGTCCACAATGAACAGGAAGACAAGTGGAAGTCATTTAAATGGGTCACCTGGATACCTGGTCCACAATGAACAGGAAGACTGGTGACAGTCATTTAAATTGGTCACTGGTTACCTGGTCCACAATGAATAGGAAGACTGGTGGCAGTCGTTTAAATAGGTCACCTGGTCCACAATGAACAGGAAGACTGGTGACAGTCATTTAAATGGGTCACCCAGTCACCTGGTCCACAATAAACGGGAAGACTGTTGGAAGTCATTTTATTGGGTCACCTGGTTTCCTGGTCCACAATAAACGGGAAGACTGTTGGCAGTTGTTTACATGGGTCACCTGGTTACCTGGTCCAAAATAAACGGGAAGACTGTTGGTAGTCGTTTAAATTGGTCACCTGGTTACCTGATCCACAATAAACGGGAAGACTGTTGGCAGTCGTTTACATGGATCACCTGGTTACCTGGTCCAAAATAAACGGGAAGACTGTTGGTAGTCGTTTAAATTGGTCACCTGGTTACCTGATCCACAATAAACGGGAAGACTGTTGGCAGTCGTTTACATGGATCACCTGGTTACCTGGTCCAAAATAAACGGGAAGACTGTTGGTAGTCGTTTAAATGGGTCACCTGGTTACCTGATCCACAATGAACATCCACACACACTGCACCAACTCCTCATCTCCGGGGTAGGATGGGAATCAATACACAATCATCGTGACAATCATCGTGTTCAATCTTCACTCATATTTGTTTCTGTCTGTCTGTCCCTCCATCTCTGTCTGTCTCTCTGTCCTATCTGTCTCTGTCTCTGCCTGTCTGTCCCTCTCTGTGTCTGTGTGTTCTTATTTGTCTCTGTCTGTCTGTCTCTCTAGTCACTGTAGTATGTTGCACTTGCCATACGTAGATTTCAGAGGCAGTATCAATACTGTACTTTTTGAACACCCGGATGTTTGTGGAACTTGTATACTTCACACACACACACACACACACACACATATATATATATATATATATATATATATATATATATATATATATATATATATATATCTTTCTCTGACTCACTTTTCTACCCATCTGTCAATCTGTGTGTGTGCGTGTGTGCGCGCGCGTGTGTGTATGCGTGTGCTCGCTCGCGCACGCGCGTGTATCTATGCATGTGTGTGGGGGTAGGGGCTGGGGGGTGGGGTGTTTTCTTTATTATTTATGTTCTTCTGCATGAAAACCTTTTCCCTTCATTCACGTGTGTGCTATTTGTAATGGATGTAGATTAGCAAGAACAGATTGGAAGAACAGGCTATGCCAAAAATCTTAACCCTTAAATAAAAACGTTTTGAGTTCTGAGTTCTCTATGTCTTTCTATGTCTCTGTCTGTGCCTGTCTGCCCCCCTCTATCTGTCGGTCTCTGCATGTCCGTCACTATCTGTCTCTCTCTTTGCCCTTATTTGTCTCTGTCTATGTCTGTATGTCACTCTCTCTCTCTCTCTCTCTCTCTCTCTCTCTCTCTCTCTTTGCCCTTCTTTGTCTCTGTCTATGTCTGTATGTCACTCTCTCTCTCTTTGCCCTTCTTTGTCTCTGTCTATGTCTGTATGTCACTCTCTCTCTCTCTCTTTGTCAATCGATGGCCAAGCTATTGAACAAGTTACAGAACATCGACACCTTGGTGTCGTTATTGACAACCAGCTAAAATGGGAGGCACATATCAGTTCTTTATCAAGGTCAGTTGCAAAAGTGTTTACCTATTATCCCGTTTAAAACATGTCGTCAGTCCAGAGGCTTCCTATTTCTTTTTCCATTCTCACATCATGTCTAGAATTAATTACGTTTCAAACGTTTGGGACAACTGCAGCGAAGTGCACATGAAAAAACTAGATTCTGTACACAGACGTGCTGTAAAACACCTCAATGGTGTTTTACGAAACACACGCAGTCATCAATATCAACTGCCAGCACCTCTTCCCTTGACAAAGCACCTAATATTGAATAAGTGCGTACTTATGCATAAAATTATATTCGGTAAATGCCCTACTTATCTACACCAAACCATTGTCTGCTATGAAACTCGCAACCCTAACTCCCGAAATGCGACTCTTACTCTACCCAAGCCAAGAATAGACCTTTATAAATCGAGTTTGGCATATTCCGGCACGCACTGCTGGAACAATCTCCCCAAACACCTCAAAGAACCCTTTTCCACCACAACATTCAAAGAGAAACTTGGACAGTACATGCGTGCCAAAAGCCAGACCGAAAATCTGGTATAATATTGTCACTGACAATCCTTACAAACTATGTCGAAATGCGTCAATCAGTTGATAACGTATCACGCCATATAATATTATTTCAGAGATTTTCTCTTTACAGTGGACACAAACAAACGAAATCAAACTCTAGTCTGGT
>NC_134885.1:45203543-45206043 GCF_041734735.1 Babylonia areolata | reverse complement strand
TTTTTATCACAACAGATTTCTACGAGTGAAATTCGGGCTGCTCTCCCCGGGGAGAGCGCGGCGCTATACAACAGCACCACCCATTTGTTTGTATTATTTCCTGCGTGCAGTTTTATTTGTTTTTCCTATCGAGGTGGATTTTTCTACAGAATTTTGCCAGGGACAACCCTTTTGTTGCCATGGGTTCTTTTACGTGCGCTAAGTGCATGCTGCACACGGGACCTCGGTTTATCGTCTCATCCGAATGACTAGCGTCCAGACCACCACTCAAGGTCTAGTGGAGGGGGAGAAAATATTGGCGGCTGAGCCGTGATTCGAACCAGCGCGCTCGGATTCTCTTGCTTCCTAGGCGAACGCGTTACCTCTAGCTCTAGGCCATCACTCCACTTTATGAAATATGGTTAAAGCAAGGGGTTGAAAATATTGACACATTTTTTCTAGTGTTCAAGCAACGACTGAGAGATATATTTTTTCAAGAAAGGTCAGACACAATTACAGACAGAGAAAGATATAATTCATACGGGCTGGTTATAGACAATTCAAATGTGTGTACATATTTACAGGAAATTAACATATTTGGTTTTCGCGTGGCGTTAACGCAGATTAGATGTGGAGTCTTGCCTATAAATAATAATATGAACAGATATGGAAATGACACTGGGCAGTTGAATTGTCCAATTTGTAAAACTTGTGTAGAAGACGAAAGACACTTCTTGTATGCTTGTCCACTATATTCGGAGTTGAGATATAGATATTTTGACAGTGGAATCAATGTCCCATTGGAAAGATTATTGGATGGTGAATGCAAACAGTTGTCTATATTAGTATCAAAGTCTATTTTCCATTCTATGAGACAGAGGCAGACATTTCTAGAAACTAACATGAGAAAGAAAACAATGTAACATGGAGGAAGCAGAAAAAGGTTTACTATGGGTCATGACAGTTAATACTATCATTTGATGATGTTCTTGTGTAACATTGTAGTTTTCCTTTAATGGAACTTCTTTAATTAGCTATTTAGTTATTTCACCCCCACCCCCACCCCACCCCCACCCCCACCCCGTCCCGCCCCCCTTGACTGTTTATGTGCCCATGGCCAAAAAAACATTAAAACATTTCATTTCTCTGCCCTTCTTGTCTCTGTCGATGTCTGTATGTCACTCTCTGTCTCTCTCTGTGCCTTTCTTGGTCTCTGTCTATGTCTGTATGTCACTCTCTGTCTCTCTCTGTGCCTTCTTTGTCTCTGTCTGTATGTGTCTGTCTGTCTGTCTGTCTGTCTGTCTCTCTCTCTCTCTGTGCGCTCTTCTTTATCTCTCAGTCTGACTCTCTCTCTCTGTGCGCTCTTCTTTATCTCTGTATGTGTCTGTCTGTCTGTCTGTCTGTCTGTCTGTCTCTCTCTCTCTCTGTGCGCTCTTCTTTATCTCTGTCTGTCTGTCTATCTCTCTCTCTCTCTCTCTCTCTCTCCCTCTCTATCTCTCTCTCTCTCTCTCTCTCTCTCTCTCTCTCTCTCTCTCTCTCTCTGTGCGCTCTTTATCTCTGTCTGTCTATGTCTGTATATATATATATCTCTCTCTTTTTGCCCTTCTTCGTCTGCCTGTCTCTTCATAAAAACCATTCTGCACGCACATATTCTTTCTTTTCAACATCAGATTTGCTTTTCCTTTCCTTAAACAGCAAACTAATCAACAACAAAGCATTTAAATAAACGTACTCGGTTTTTTTTTCGATTCATACCATTAAGTCCATCACAATAACGCCACCAACACCACCACCACCAACAACAACAAGCAGACATTCAAAATAACGCCACAAACACCACCACCATCACCACCACCACCACCACCAATAACAACAACATCAACAAGCAGACAATCACAATAATGCCACCTATACCACCAACACCAACACCACCAACACTATCACCAACAACAAACAGGCAATCACAATAACGCCACCACCACCACCGCCACCAACAACAAGCAGGCAATCACAATAACGCCACCACCACCACCGCCACCAACAACAAGCAGGCAATCACAATAACGCCACCACCACCACCGCCACCAACAACAAGCAGGCAATCACAATAACGCCACCACCACCACCGCCACCAACAACAAGCAGGCAATCACAATAACGCCACCACCACCACCGCCACCAACAACAAGCAGGCAATCACAATAACGCCACCACCACCACCGCCACCAACAACAAGCAGGCAATCACAATAACGCCACCACCACCACCGCCACCAACAACAAGCAGGCAATCACAATAACGCCACCACCACCACCGCCACCAACAACAAGCAGGCAATCACAATAACGCCACCACCACCACCGCCACCAACAACAAGCAGGCAATCACAATAACGCCACCACCACCACCGCCACCAACAACAAGCAGGCAATCACAATAACGCCACCACCACCACCGCCACCAACAACAAGCAGGCAATCACAATAACGCCACCACCACCACCGCCACCAACAACAAGCAG